>NC_134573.1:97461309-97761309 GCF_050947875.1 Dermacentor variabilis
TTGGAGACAAGTAAGTAAAAGAAACTACATTTGTATAGCAGTCTTTGACTACACTCCCTTCGAAAGTGTTTGAAAAAACAATTTGTCAGTAACAAACGGCTTGTCTTTCAGTGATTACTTTTTTTCTGTAAAAAGGTGGGAGGTTCATATTGTATTGACAATCGTTCCTTGAAGAAGAAATGAATATCACAGCTTGATTGGCAATTCGGGTTTCTTGTTGATATTTCTTTTGCTTACGGAATCCAGTCATACAGACCTTCAACTACTATTGTTACATCTCGTATGAAGAACTAAAAAGTACGGGTCACAATGAGTGATTTGTAGGGCACAAAATTAATCCACCTACAAAGATAAACATGCGAATCATTTTGACTAAATAAAGGCAAGATAGACACCACTAATACACTTACATCGGAAAACACGCTGGCGACGGTAAACATCTGAGTAAATACAATCGTACTAGATTTGAGGCACGCTACACTAGTGGTAAATATTTAATTCGCAAAGAACAGTTAAGCTAAAAATATTTCCTCATCAATTTTCGATGTAGGCCGAGAACAAACATAATTTGAGCGGCCCTAGCTGCTCATTATACATTTATACCTGAACTCCTCTGTTTCCCCGCCAAATTAACGCGCATGACGTAATTTATTAGTATGCGATGGACAGCTTGCTGACACGTTAATAAGTTTTATTTAGAGGGGCAGAAAATATTGCATATTACTTTTTGTACTTGCGCAGGTTAATAGTTGATAATTTTACGTAGCAAGACGCACACAAAAAGCTATATACAAGTATATTTACAAAGAAATATGCCGCACTTGGCCAAGAGGCAACAGCCCACGCTAGCCCCCAATCGTCGTCATCGTCTTCTCACTGCTCGCCTCTTCGTCATGGTAAACACTGTTCCGTAGCACTATCCCCGCCGGCAAAAAGCGCCTTCCCGCAGCGTCTAAAGGTCGGACTCGGAAGCAGTGTGGTAGGCCTTGACCCTACTGACTTGTACGACATCACAAGAGGCCAGAGTAGAGGACGAAGTTAAACTCACACGAGCAATTTCGTACGTCACAGGCGTCACCTGGCGCAGCACGCGGTAGCGCCCTGTGTATCGCGAAAGGAGCTTTTCGGAAAGTCCGACGTGACGAGAGGGCGACCAGAGGAGCACGAGCGCACCAGGCGAAAACTGTACGTCACGGTGGCGGGCGTCGTACTGACGCTGCTGAGTGGTTTGCGAGGCCGTCAGTCGAGCACGGGCAAGCTGGCGTGCATGGTCGGCGAGGGCGATGGCGTCGCGCGCATACTCGCTTGTTGAGATCGCAGCAGGAGGAAGTGCCGTGTCATGGGACAAGGTAGGTTCGCGACCGTACAGCAGGTAAAATGGAGAAAATCTGGCGGTGTCATGCCGGGAAGAATTTTACGCAAATGTGACGTAAGGAAGGGCAATTTCCCAGTCGTGGTGATCCTTGGAAACGTACTTAAAGAGCATATCAGTAATAGTACAGTTTCACCGCTCTGTTATGCCACTGGTTTGAGGATGGTATGAGGTAGTTAGCTTGTGTTGAGTGGAACGGGAATGCACAATGTCGGCGATAACTTTCGAGAGGAAATCACGACCACGGTCAGTAATCAGCTGTCGCGGGGCGCCATGAAGTAAGATGATGTCACGCAGGAGAAAGTCCGCGACATTAGTGGCGCAACTGGTAGGGAGAGCCCGCTTGATAGTGTATCGGGTGGCGTAATCAGTTGCGACGGCTACCCATTTGTTCCCAGAGGATGACGTGGGAGAGGGTCCGAGCAGGTCTAATCCAACACGGAAGAACGGTTCCACAGGGACGGTGATCGGCTGGAGATGACCGGCAGGTAGCGCCTGAGGTGGTTTCCCACGCTGGGAGGTATCACACGCAGCAACATAGTGTCGGACTGAGCAAACGAGACCAGGCCACTAGAAGCGGTGGCGGACGCGGTTGTAGGTGCGGGCTACCCCAAGATATCCTGCAGTGGGTGCGTCATGCATCTCAAAAAGCACAGTCTGTCGTAGATGTTTTGGCATGAAAAGAAGTTCAGATCCGTCAGGGAGGAAGTTCCTTTGGTACAGAATGCCGCCCTGAAGGACATATCGGCGACCGGATGCGTCGGTAGGTGTAGAGCGCAGACGCTCGATGAGTGCTCGTAGCGATAGGTCTCGGTACTGCTCATCGGCGATGTTAGCGAAGGCAGACACAGAGAAAATGCCGCTGGCGGTAGTACTGTGGGCATCGTCAGGCTCGTCTACCTGGTCGCGAGACAGGCAGTCAGCGTCCTTGTATAGTCGGCCAGATTTGTAGGTGACAGTATACGAATATTCTTGGAGGCGTAAGGCAAAGCGACCGAGTCTTCCTGCAGGATGTTTCAATGAGCATAACCAGCAAAGCGCGTGATGGTCTATGACAATGGAATAGGGTCGGCAATATAAGTATGGGTGGAACTTCGCAACCGCCCAAACTAGGGTCAGACACTCACGCTCAGTGATGGAATGGTTGCGCTCCGAGGGTGAGAAGTGCCTGCTGGCGTAAGCGATAACACGGTCGTTGCCACGCTTGCGTTGGGCCAGTACGGCGCCAGTTCTGTGACCGCTGGCATCAGTACGGACTTCGCTAGGTGCAGAAGGATCGAAATGGACCAAAACGGGAGGCGTTATGAGAAGGTCGATTAGATGCGAGAATGCAGAGGTCTCCTTATCTCCCCACTGGAAAGGGGCGTCTTTTTTTCAAAAGCTCGGTTAGTGGTCGTGCTATGGCTGCAAAATTTTTCACGAAACGGCGAAGTACGAACAAAGGCCGATGAAGCTGCGCAAATCCTTGACACACTTCGGAACAGGGAACGGCGCAACAGGATGGATGTTGCCTGGGTCCGGTCGCACGCCGTTCGCGTCAACGAGATCCCCAAGGACGGTAATCTGGCGACGGCCGAATTGGCACTTCGATGTGTTGAGTTGCAGACAGGATCGACGAAAAACGTCCAGGACTGCTGAGAGGCGCTCGAGGTGCGTAGCAAACGTTAGGGAGAATACTATAACATCGTCCAAGCAGCACAGGCACGTCGACCATTGAAACCAGGAAGAAGGGAGTCTATCATGCGTTCAAAAGTGGCAGGAGCGTTACATAGACCGAGCGGCATCACTTTGAATTGATAAAACCGTCGGGTGTTACAAAAGCAGTCTCCTCGCGGTCGAGATCGTCCACGGCAATCTGCCAGCAGCCGGAGCGAAGGTCAATAGAGGAGAAGTAGCGAGCACCGTGGAGGCAGTCAAGGGCATCATCACTCCGAGGTAGGGTATACACGTCCTTTTTGGTAACCCTGTTAAGGTGCCGATAATCCACGCGAAAGCGCCATGAGCCATCCTTCTTTTTACCAGTATAAGAGGTGGTGCCCATGGACTGCATGACGGTGCAATAATGTTCTTGGCAAGCATTTTGCGAATTTCTGCGTGAATAACTTGACGCGCAGCCGGTGACACTCGATATGGGCGGCGACGAATAGGATGGGCATCGCCGGTATTAATGCGATGTTTAAAAGCTGTGGTTTTGGCCAAAGGACAATCATTAACGTAAAAAATATCGTGGTAGGAAAACAGAACGCGGCAGAGCTCACGAGCATGCCCGAAAGGCATGTCGGGCGCAATCATTTTCTGTAAGTCGGCGATGGTACAAGTTGCCAACTGCGATGGTAGAGGAGGATCAGCTGAATTGTCGTCTACTGCAATAGATGCTACTGAGTGATCATCGAAAGAGCAAAGCTGCGCCAGAGACATCCCGCGTGGCGGCACTTGTGTCCTAAAGCCAAAATTAACCGCATTAATAGACACATTTAGCATGACAGTTTATGTTCCACCGCTTAAACAAACGCAATACCGAAAAAAACATAAATTTACTTCACCCGTTTTGCTAAAATGTTGCGAAGATTCACATTTTCTGTGCACTCTTTTACATTATAAACACGTGCGGCCGACGAAAAGGACAAATGGCGTATAGAAAGGCGTGAATATTACCAGATGTAGTTCTCGTTGGCTGCTCTGCGCGGAAGGAATGGTAATGTGACAGAGAACGACAGAGGGGATACGAGGAAGAACTAAGTAATGTACCAAGCAATCCAGTGGTGCCAGGTGCCATTCTTAGTCTATTAAGTACGATGGGAGACCTTACAAATTTAAGCAAAGCGTAATAATAGGAACACATACTTCAGCAAACAGCGCAAAAGCGGGGCATAGAAAAGGGGCACACGACAGAGGCGCTGTGTCAATCTATCTGTCTGTCTCTAACCACTTTCCCCGACCCACGCTCACTTGGCTCACTACCTAATACGTGCTACCATGAGTAAAGCATAAAGCTACAGTGCTGTGGGAAGCGACTTCCGTAAGGTTACTGCAAGAATTCCCTAGTGCGACTTGTCAGATAATGGGTAAACATTATTTCGTGCCTCTGATCGTGCACTTTTTCCGTGAATAATTGAGTGAACAAGGTACACACACCGCGACTCACTGTGTCAAGGATGATGCGTTGTGCGGCAAGCATTGCCATAACTTGTTGGAAAAACCCAATCGGTGAACATACTCAGCAGAATTGATCTGATTGGGCGATAATATTGCAATCGTGAAAATTATAAGTTAGGGTAATGAAATCTAAAATGAATCAGCTATAATCACTCCTATTATTGTTGACTGGGTTTAAGTAATGTTTTAATGTCTTCAGATCGTTTTCTCAGTACAGGCAGGGCAGCCCGCTGTCCGGCAGATATGCAGTCAATAAGCCGTGGTTTCATGGAAGCATTCTCGGCAACTCGCATGTGTAATTGGCTAGTTTGCGACTCCTTTGGGCAGCTGACGGCTTAAAAAGTCATGTTTACTTCTGTGGAGAGAGCGGAGCTTCGGGCTCGGACTCGGACAGATGCCTCGGCGATTGAATAAAGCGTCACTTTATCGGACAACGGCTTTTCCTTCGCGCTGTCACCGTGCACTCGAATCATGGAGGGGCGCCGACTTCGGACCTTCAACACCTTCCCTCCTTGACTAGTGTTAAAGCTACCAGAGGACAAAGGAAAAGGAAAATAACTGTAGCCTTAGATGTTCACGCATTAATAACCGTTGGTCGAAATTAGGTCACTGCGTATGGGACTCATGGACATTCACTGAACCTGTTTAACGCCACTGGGGTCGTGCGCACTTCAAGGAGCCTCTTTGACGCCATCTAGGGCCAGTGGGTATGTGCCACTAGATATGTGCTCCCTTTTCAATGAACATTCTTTAGTTTAACTTGGGGTTCTTCGTATCTGCTACTGGTTATCCTTCCGATATTGAGTCTGAGAGGGTGGAGTTTGGTAATATGTTTCCAGCTTCCTGCAGTAGCACTTAGCATCTTTGTAATCGAAGGATCTCCTCCTATTGCCCGTTTTAAATGTGTGAGGGGAATGTCTGAAGCAGCGCAATAGGACCGACTGGAAGGCCTCGTCTATCAACTTGAAATACCTGTTTTATTGTGCACCGCATCGCAAGCTTTTGTACTGTGCAAAGAAGTATATTACATAACAATGATGAGCCTGTAGCACGTTTATACAAAAGTACGGAGTGCTTGTCGTCGCGTATAAGAATTGGTTACTTCTAATTCCAATTTTACCTTTGACTGAAGGGTCGACGGTATTGGCACTCTATGCTTACGTTTGTATAACTCGTAAAATTCTCAGCGGCCGGCTGTTCTGGTACGCGACGACATTGCTATGCTCGAAGCTTCCAAACGGCATGGCGTGCGGTTCACAGGTTCGCAACATCTGTCAGATAGAACATGACGTTCTTAAGCCTTATGCTCTCATCCCTATTCTTCTTTCACTCACCCTTTCGTATGAAGGGAAGAAAACGGAATCTCGCTGGTGCATCGCACCAAAATATATGCAAGCCAGTAACACCGCAGGCTGTTGAACCCTTGTGTTGTTTGTGATCGCAATAGGTAGATTGCGCCTTCGGAGCTCGCTCTTGTCTTGAAGGCTATTCAGTAACTCTACCAACTATACCAGAGGTTTGATGCCCGGCGTTGAGGAGCCAGAAGACGGGCAGTAACCCAACTCGAGCCACTCGCAACGGTGACAGGTGATGAAGATCTGTCTGACATGCATGTTTTGTGCTTCACTACAAAGTGCAGAAGTCTGGACTCTATACAAGGCCCAAGGTAGCGCGAAATTCGAACATTCTATTTCTGACTCAGCTGAGTGCACCCGAAGTGATTTGGCTCTCGCAGTGTACAACTACATCGATGATTGCTTAATGTTTCTGCACAAATGTAAATTCCAGGGACGTAGATGTTCTCAGGGCGTTTGAAAATGTGATGATGGGTTCAAGCATTGACTGAAAACATTACTGGTCAGCTGATAAGTTTAAGCCTATAGGATGTTGAAGACAATGGTGTGTTCGCTTGTAAAATGTTGTAAACATTCATAACGATGGGGCAGCATGACCTGGTGAGCTGTAATTCGCATCTTAAGAGGCAGCAGTCATTGCACAGGCACGCACATTCTTGCGTGGTCCCAACGAGGTGTCTGCTTTCTATCGCATTGGCGTTGTGGCACGGCACTGCACCGCAGTGCAGTGCGGCACAGTGAAAAGCGGCAAATGATGCAACTAATTCATACAGCGGCTGTGGGGGAAAAGATGTCACACAAATTGTCAGGTGTGCAACAGGGCTCATGTGTTCCAAGCCTTGTAATGAGGGGGAGCATACATTGGACAGATGGGCAGGTGCCTGAAGAAGCGTTTGGCTGAGCACGAGGGTGCTATTAAAATTAATTAGGACAGAACCCATCTCACTATCACTAGTCGTAATGCGATTAGTATTCAAACAATGTAGCAATACACTGTATTACGGAAGCCACGCTTCTTTATTATTTGTAATCGTGATTCCAAGACTTTCATTGCTTACACTACATGCGACGCACGCTCACTTCGTTATCGGCCCATCTTGCTGTGGCACTCAGTTGCCAAAGTAAGCAATAAGCATGGCAGCGTGCCAATGAGTATATGACGGCAATTCAAGGCCGACGGTGAAAAAAGTAAGGGGATGCCTTGATTGATCGGCAAAGGCACTACGACGAGGGCGGCGTGACGACAACGAGAGGACGATTCTCAAATGATAACGATGGTTTAACGAGGACAGAGCTATGACGTCGGCATGAAGACAATGGGATGACGACGAGTGTATTACCCCAGTGGCGTGATCTAGGTATGGAGACAACCGAATGGCAAAGCTGGAATGACGGTGACGGCACAGCAATGACCTGTGTACTACCGGGATAAGGGATCCGGTGTCGGTTGTGACAGAGATATCGGGAGGTGTCCCTTTCTTTGCCACGATTGTGGACCGGTATTGTAGCAGTTCCGATTTCTTAGCCGACAGGCAGAGTCCTGCCTTCGTGAAGAAATCCTAAACGACTGTGATCGCTGTTTGTAATTTGTCTTCGATTTGCCCGTAACTACCTCCCTTGCACCAGACTGTGATGTCGTCGGCGTAGAAGGCGTGGTCGACACCTTCAATCGCGGCCAGGTTTTGGTAGAGAGCTTTCATGGATAAAAACGGGGAGAGGGTTGCGCCTTGCGGGGTGCTTGTGGGTCCAAGATCGAATGTTGTCGAGCCCAGAGCTCCTAGGTGAATGGTGGCTTTTCTGTCCTTTAGAAAGGAGCTGACGTACTTGTAGAATTTTTCTCCCTGACCTTGTCGAAGGCCTTTTGTAGGTCCAGTGCCAAGATGGCTCCGGTGTCTCTGGAGGCCTTGTCAATAACCTTGTGTTTTAGAAGTAGCATTACATCTTGTGTGCACATGGATGGTCTGAATCCAATTTGATCAAACGGAAACGGACTCCTGTCCTCTATGAATATAGTGGCCCTATTGAGAATGACGTGCTCGGCGACCTTCCCCACACAGGAAGTGAGTGAAATCAGCCGGAGCGAGCCCAGCTCTAAGGGTTTCCCTGGCTTCGGGATGAGGATCACAGTCGCGTTACTCCACTCCATTGGTACCGCGCCTGTCTTCCAAACCTCGTTGATTTTGTTCGTGAAGAGCTCGATGGCCTCATCATCCAAATTATCTTAGAGTTTGTTTGTGATCCCGTCGGGACCCGGTGTTGATCTGTAATTGAGTTCGTATAATACCTCTCTCACCTCCGCGTACGTGAAGGGGGAGCCCAGAGGGTCCGTTCCGTTCTCGTGCGTCGAAGAGGGGTAGTCATTGTTAGAGCCGGGTTCAATACAGAGGTATCTCGAGGCCAGCTCGTCTGTAAATTGTTTCTCGGTTATGCCAGAGTTCTTTTAAGTTGTGGATGAGTCTATCAATAGTGAGCCGTTGATTTTGTTTGGATTGCTTGTCCCCAAGTGGATACTTGAGAATGTTCCATTTTGCTACGCTCCTCACTTGCCCGCCGACGGCATTGGACAATTCACCCCATTGCTGCCGAGAGAGTGTTTGGCTATGGTCATCTATTTGCTTATTAAGTTCTGCAACCTGTTTGAGTAGGTGTCTATTTAACTTTTGCGTGTCTATTTGTGCCTGTAGCGCGTTTTTGGCTTCTAGCAGTTGTGCTAATCTACTGTCCATGCACTCTACGTCTTTCTCCGTCCCTACTTCCTTTGTGGAAGCAGGAACCTCTTCTCTGAGGCGAGCAAATAATTCCTCTAACGATCCTCCTCTCCCAATCCGTTACTCTAAATGTTCTGAGAGGCGGTGATTAGACTCTTATCGCGAGGCTGCTGATGTAGTGATCGCCGCTCAGATCGTCTTGTAAATAGGTCCATACCGGTTAATGCGCATTCTTAACCGTGGCCAGGTCGTGCGTGGTGTCCCTGACTGACTGAGTTGCCAATTCTTGTGCAGTATTTTGGATCAGTGACCCAGGGGAGACCGCAAGCTGCTATCTGCACCACGAGAGCCTTGCCCTTGGAACATCTTTGATGTAACCCAACGTTGGAGTTGTGCGTTCAAGTCCGCTGCTATGATAAGCGGTTGATCGCCTGCAATTTGACATCCCTTCTGGAAGAGAGCGTTAAACGTCTTCCTTCTGTCGGCTGGCTACGTTTACACGTTCAGAACGAAATCGAATTGCTTGAGTTTAGCGTTGTGTATCAGCTCGATGATGATGTGTTCGACTTTCAATTTCGGCCTAACGTAGTGACCTAAATAGGCCAGTCTCTTTGAGACGGGTGTCGCTACTCCTCTTTTTCCCTCTGAAAAGCGCCCTTCTGCCTGGTAGACGCCAAAAACGATCACATTGGCGAGTGTTTCCTGGAGGAGGATTACTGACGGCCTTTCGTTAGCAAGCTGAGTAGTTGTTGCAAGACCACCTTCCTTTTGCTGAAGCTAGCGCAATTGCACTGCCAGATAAGTAAATTGCTTGCGTTGGCCATTTTACTTACGTAGTTGGGGCGTACCGAGCTGCGCACGGTGTATGTCGGATACTATAATTTGAAGCCTCGCTGTTTGCTCATTCAGTGGGAGTTTGATGGGGATAAGTTCGGCGATAATGTCCGATCTTAACTGGTCAAGGAGTTGTTGGATACCGAGACGTTAAGCGACTCCTCGTCCATGGACTTGGGGTTCGCCCTACATTTAGCGCCTCTGTTCAGAGAGGCAGCTTGGCCGCCAATCGCATGTTCTCTCTGCTGCATTTCCTGCAATAACGATTTAATTTCAGGTAGTTACTTTCTAAGAGGCGCGTGTTCGCGCTCGAGTGATATAATTTTGCGTAGCGTTTGCTCTTGGAGTTGCCCTTGTAGGGCGGGGGCACGGGTGCCACCTGTTTTTGCAGCCTTGTCCGTCCAGGTGGGTTGTGAGTTGATCCGGACACGGGATCTGCTCCTGGATCTCAATCTAGAGCATTCCGCGGTGGCGTTAATGGGAGCCTCCGTTGTTGGCGTTGTGGCGGAGGCTGGGGTTCCTCGACCCCAGCGTTGCTCGTTGCGTTCTTCTTGCCACGTTTCCTTCCTCTTCTGCGTCGTCTCCTCACGACATAACGAACTAGATATGTGTTTTTGCGGGTTTGGTCGCCGGTGAGGTGAGCGTCAACGCAGAACGTGCAATTGGGTTGCACGCATTCGTGTCCGTTTGTGGTTTGCAAAGTTCGACACTTTAACGCGACAGCGTTAAGAAGCTCTTGTCGCAGAAAAGCCGGTGTCGTCGGCGTCGGTGTCGGCGGCGTTGGCCGTGAGCGATAAATCCCAGCAGGCACTTCATGAATAAAAGACAACTTGCAAGATGGGCTGGGTGGGAATCGAACCAGGGTCTCCAGAGTGTGAGACGGAGACGTTACCACTGAGCCACGAGTTCGATGATTCAAAGCGGTACAAAAGCGCCTCTAGTGAACGCGGTGTTGCCTTCGAAACGAGCTGTTTCTAAGGCTCAGGCGTGCGTCGCTTGCTCACGCGCACATTTCGTTGCCGCGCCAAACGCTGCGTTGCTCGACGCTCACCGCGTCCGATGCGGGGTGCGTAGTCGCTGCGCCGTTGCCCATTGTCTTACACCCCTTGGCGGGTCGACGGGAACGCTGTCGCGTTCCACTCTTGAAAGCGAAGCTTAAGCGTCCTCCAATTTTTTCACACACTTTTTCGGTCGGTCTGGGGCAAACGTCGTGCTTGGGACCAACTCGTCCGCAGCGGCGGCAAGTGTCTGTTTCGTCTTGTACAGCGTGCAGCGTACCATGTAGGGGCCGCAGCGGACATAGTTGGGCACTTTCATGCCGTTGAACGGTATGATCACTGTGGTCGACTCTTTCATGCGCCTGAATCCAATCACAATCGGGTTTCTGGGTGTGACAAAAAGGTTTTGCAGCGCAGCTTCGGGCTGATAGGCATCGATGCTTCTGACCACGCCTCTACAGGTATTACCCGGAAGCGTAATGTAAGCTGCGACAGGGTGCCCTTTATACGTCACGATAATCTCCCGGACTTTGGAGTATGCATTGGAGTTGGATTCGGAGGGTGCGCTTATAACAAAGATATTCTGCACTGCATTCGCACACACGATATACTCCTCGGCTGCCGCCTGAACAGCTCGGCCGCCATTAAAATGGCGTTTGTGACTTTCATCTGACAGCGTTTTCCCACGTCCAAAACTCCACCTACGCAGGCAACCACACGAAAGTGAGATTTACGCAGGCGCGGTAGTCTGCCTGCCAAAGAATTTACTAAGGTAATTGCAAATAGAATCAGGAATACCTTTGACTTCCGTCAACCAAAGGACCAGGCAGGATTCCTTAAAGGCTACTCAACACTAGACCATATTCACACTATCAATCAGGTGATAGAGAAATGTGCGGAATAAAACCAACCCTTGTATATAGCTTTCATTGATTACGAGAAAGCGTTTGATTTAGTCGAAACCTCAGCCGTCATGGAGGCATTGCGGAATCAGGGTGTAGACGAGCTATATGTCAAAATACTCAAAGGTATCTATAGCGGCGCCACAGCTGCCATAGTCCTCTATAAAAAAGCAACAAAATCTCTAGAGATAAAGGCGTCAGGAAGGGAGATACGATCTCTCCAATGCTATTCACAGCGTGTTTACAGCAGGTATTCAGAGACCTGGATTGGGAAGAATTGGGGATAAGAGTTAATGGAGAATACCTTAGTAAATTGCGATTCGCTGATGATATTGCCACATGGTGTGGCATAGCAAGGGGAATTAAGATGAACAGAACGAGGTTCGTCTCGGCATCGCGCGTCAACGGTTACGTTTCGTGAAGTACAAACGCCTGGATCCCCATTCAGCGTGTATACTTGAGCGGGGTATACGGGACAATTTGGTGAAGCTTGCTGGGTACACCCAACTTACGCAGGAGACCCCACTGGGCAGCAAGAACCTCGCACAATTGGAGTTGACTCCAGTTCACCGCATAAGCCGGCGAATCCGAGGCCTCGCCCCAGAATTTGGAAACCTCCAAGAAAAGTGATGACTGCGACCACTGCGAGTTCTACGGAAAGGGTGACACCGAGTTACCTAACGCTGCTTAACCCCCAAGTGCCGACGGCTTTTCATGGCGACACATTTGAAGACGTGGAAGACTGGCTGGCGGAGTTCGAGCACGTGGCTGCGTTTAACGAGTGGAACAACAACGCCAAACTCAGGAACCTCTATTTCAGCCTCCAGGATGCTGGTCGCCTGTGGTTTACGAAGCGCGAAAGTGGCCTGTCATCCTGGCCTGAATTCCAGCATAAGCTACTGGAGACTTACTCCAGCCCCGATCATAGAGAAAAAGCGGAGCGAGCCCTTCAGTCACGCGTCCAAAAGCCCAACGAGAGCGTCACGATGTACGTCAGGACATGACGCGTCTCTTTCAGCGTGCCGATCCGAGCATGTCGGAAGAGAAGGAGCGTCATCTGATGAGAGGCGTAAAGGAACAGATCCTTGGTGCTCTTGTTCAGAATACACGCAAGACTGGCGCGGAGTTCCTCACCGAAGCCATCGCAATGGGGAAGACGCTTCAGCAATGGCCGAACATGCACAACCGACAAGCAAATGCCGCCTGCACTCCGGATATGCCGGTAGGCTTCGGCTGCGACGTCGCCTTGCTTTGCGAGCTGATTCGCTGAGTGGTTCGCGACGACCTTCAGAAGCACCACGGTACGTCGCCACCGCCAGTCAGCTCCCTCGCCAGCGTCGTACGCAACGAAGCTCAGCAGGCACTGCAGGCATCTCTTTCCAGCAGTGAAGCGCCACATCTGCGAAGAAAGTCCCGGCTCAAGACTTACGCAGAAACATTACTGAGCCCCGCGCAAGCTTTTGCACCTACTTATGTTGCGTCGCCAGTCGCGTTGCAATCCGCGCAAGTTGCTCCGACAACTCCGCTACCGTACTTCGACGACCTCCGGAGGTTTGGCGAGCACCCGATTGACGACCGCTATGCTACCACTGCGGCGAAGCTGGTCATGTGTGTCGGGAGTGCCCCTATCGATGACTCAGACTGCGGGTTTTTTCTGTCGATTCGCCTCGACGAAGGTTTAGCCAGAGGCCTCCCGGCATCGCAAAATTCATCGAACAACAGCGCAGGCCGGGCACATCGCAGCGGCAGTCACGCTCACCCTCACCGCGGCGATATTTCCCTGCTCGTGATACCACCTCAAGGACGATGCAAGGGAGATCACCAAGTCCACGCCGGGAAATCTGACGTCAGCGACCTTTCGAGGCGAGGCCACTGATACTCGACGCGCTGAAGACCTCGTATCGTGCCGACCGCAGAACAACGAAAACACGACGACGCCAGAACCAGTTCCCGCGACAAGATCTCACTGGACATACCTGTGTTGATCGACGGCAGAAAAATAAGTGCACTTGTAGATGCCGGCGCCGATTACTCTATTTTTAGTGGCAAACTGGCGAGCGTTCTGAAAAAAGTTACGTTGCCCTGATACGGGGCACCAGATCGTACGACAGGTGGCCACGTCGTCACACCGCTTGGCTTACGCAGGCGAGATTAGAAATTCGCTGTGCTGCTTTTCTCGCCACTTGTCTGGTTCTACGCGAGTGTTCCCGCGATTTAATTCTTGGGATGGACTTTCTCCGGGAATATGGCGCCATTATTGATTTCCGCGAGTGCTACATCACATTCTCGACGCAAAGGGCAACAACACAGACCGACGCCTTTGGACACAGATCCGCACTTCGCGTTTCCGACGACAGCATCACGATACCGCCGCGTGCGAGTGTTATGGTTCCGGTCAAATCCGACGAGCTACAAGACGGTGAAGCCATTGTAGAAGGCAACATTTCTATGTTGCCTTCTGTTGACCCAAGGTATTTCTGTAGCGCGAAGCCTTGTGTAACTTCGTGCTAGCCAGACAGCGGTCCTCATTACCAACTTTACCTTTGAGCATCGGTACATTTTTCGTGGCACTGCCGTCGCCTACGCCGAACCATCAACGGACATCGTCGAGTGCTTTGCTTCTGAAGTGGACACAGACGATGGTTCGCCCAGAGACAATAATGTAAACTCCCAGCTTACGGACGACCAAAAGAACGCACTGCAGGAAATCTTAAACGAATTCCGCGCGTGGTTCGCTCGGTCTACTAAGGTGGGCCGAACTCCAATAACGAAGCACCCAATAACGACATCCGTCGACACACGCCCCTTCAAATAACAGCCTTATCATGACTCGCCGAAAGAGAGTGAGGCAATTCAAGCCCAAGTCAAGGAGATGCTAGATGATGGTGTCATTCAGCCTTCGCACAGTCCGTGGTCGTCCCCGGTCGTTCTGGTCAAGAAAAAAGACGGAACGCTTCGTTTCTGTGTTGATTATCGACGCCTCAACGATGTCACCAAGAAGGACGTGTACCCACTACCGCGTATCGATGACTCTTTAGACAGGTTGCGGCGAGCTAAGTAGTGTTCGTCTCTCGATCTAAAGAGCGGTTACTGGCAAATTGAGGTAGATGAACGAGACCGCGGAAAAACTGCTTTCGTCACTCCAGATAGCCTTTACGAATTCAGGGTACTTCCTTTCGGGCTCTGTTCGGCACCAGCAACTTTCCAGCGAATGATGTACACCGTTCTCGCTGGTCTGAATGGCAAAGCTGCCTCGTCTACCTCGACGACGTGGTTGTTTTTCCGGCGACATTTGACGACCACCTGAAACGACTGCGGCAAGTTCTCGAAGCCATCCGATCGGCTAACCTCACTTCTAAACCTCAGAAGTGTCTTTTTGGCCACAAGGACCTTATGTTTCTGGGACCCGTGGTCAGCGCGGAAGGCATTAGCCCCGATCCCGCGAAAACTGCCGCTGTAGCCACATTTCCAACACCGACCGACAAGAAAGGTGTCCGATGCTTTGCGCATACTACCGGCGTTTCATCGAAAATTTTTCGAAGATGGCGGAGCCGCTGACTCGACTCACGAGGGACGATGTATCGTTCGTCTGGGCCTCAGAGCAAGAGACTGCTTTGACTGAGCTTACACAGCGTCTGGTGTCAGCACCAGTTTTGGCCCACTTTGACGAGGAGGCGAACACGGAAGTTCACACAGACGCCAGTAACGCTGGTCTTGGGGTGGTGCTTGTACAACAGCAGGGAGGTATTGAAAGAGTAATCACCTACGCAAGTCGCACGCTATCGCGTGCAGAGACCAACTACACCACCACGGAGAAAGAGTGTCTTGCCGTCGTATGGGCGCTGGCCAAATTTCGAACTTACCTCTACAGCCGCCCATTCAAAGTTGTAACCGATCATCACTCGTTATGCTGGCTTGCAAATCTGCGGGACCCTTCTGGACGACTGGCATGGTGGAGTCTACATTTGCTGGAGTACGACGTCACCATCGTGTACAAATCGGGCCGCATACACGAAGACGCTGACGCGCTCTCGTGCGCCCCTATAGACATTAACGACAAAGACATTGAGGACGACGGCGTTTTCCCTGGGGCCGTATGCGTTACTGATTTGTCCACACGGCAGCGCGCAGACGACTCACTACGGCCTATATTTGAAAATCTGGAGGGACGAAACCCATAAATACCCCGGTACATCGCTCGAGGATTGTCGTCTTTTTGTTTACGACATGGCGTCTTGTATAAGAAGAACTCCACTGCCACCAACAAGACATACCTGTTGGTCCATCCAGCAGACCTCCGCGCCAAAGTTTTATGTGCCTGTCATGACGAGCCTTCGTCTGGCCATTTGGGTTTTACGCGAACTCTTGACAGAGTGCGCAAATCGTACTACTGGTCCAAACTTGCCGAGTGTGTTAAGCGGTACGTCCAAGCCTGCCGTGAATGCCAGCGCCGAAAGTCACCAGCTGTAAAACCTGCGGGATTGCTTAATCCGATTGACCCACCTGGCAAACCTTTCGACCAGATCGGCATGGATCTTCTGGGCCCGTTTCCACTGTCTTCTGGCAACAGGTGGATAATCGTCGCCGCAGACTACTTAACGTGGTAGACTGAGACAAAGGCGTTGCCTCGAGGCACAGCTGCGATGGTTGCCCAGTTTTTCATACAGAGCATCGTCCTATGGCGTGGCACCCCATTGCACGCCATCACAGACCGAGGCAAGGCCCTTACAGCGCAGTTCATTAAAGACGTTTTTAAACTCAGCTGCACAACCCCTCGAAGGACAACTGCCTAGCATCCGCAGACAAACGCCTTGACCGAACGACTGAACAAAACGTTGACTGACATGCTGTCTAAGTACGTCGACGAACAGCACAAGACGTGGGACGAGATACTCCCATACGTAACGTTTGCCTATAACACTGCTACGCAAGAAACAACACGCTTCACGCCGTTTTACCTCGTTTACGGCCGTGAAGTGCAGACTATGTTAGAAGCAATGCTGCCGTGCGACCACATCGATCATCTCGATCTCGCCCAAGATGCCGAACTCTTCGGGCAACGCGCGGAAGAAGCCCGTCAGCTTGCCCGTGTGCACATAAAGAAACAACAGAGCATCGGTGCGTAACGTTACAATCTCCGCCATCGACAAGTCGAGTTCCAACCTGGCGAAATGGTTTTGGTATGGACTCCCGTGAGCCGAAATGGACTATCCGAGAAGCTTTTGAGTCGCTACTTCGGAGCTTACAAAGTGTTGCAGCGAATTAGTGACGTGAATAGCGAAGTCCTTCCTGACGGAAGCCAGCCTCCCCGATCTCGACAACCGCAATCTGAGATTGTGCACGTTGTGCAGTTGAAAACGTACTATAGCCACTAAAATTCGACGTTTTCAACCGCTTAGATTAGTTTTTGTTGTTGCTCGTCCCTCAGTGCCTTGTGACTATATCGCACGCCACAGTGATTGTGACTATAGCCTATGTGTCCGTCCTAGCCGATCTCGGCGCTCTCACATCAAGCCTATGTATGTTTTCATTCTTTTATTATTATTTTCTTGGAGAGGGGGCAGCGCGACATGGTGTGGCACACCAAGTGGACTGAAGGAGAAGAGACCAAGGTTCATTCGGAATTGCGCGTCAACGGTTACGTTTCATGAAGTACAAACGCCTGGATCCCCATTCAGCGTGTATACTTCAGCAGGGTATACGCTACAATATTGCCTTGCTTAGTAACTCAGGGGACCCACTGCAATGTATGCTCACTGACCTGGAGAAGTTTGCAGGGACAACATGGCCACAATTAGTACGTGAGCGCTGTAGTTGGAAAAGTATGGGAGAGGCCTTTCCCTGCAGTGAGTGTAACCATGATGATGATGCTTGCCTGGAGGATGCGGCAACCTTTCTTAGTTGGCCGGCTTGTATGGCGCCAACGTAGGTGCCTTTTTGCCTTGCCTTTCGCATCTCGTTCTCGATGTAGGTTTTGTCCGCGTTCCGCTGTCTGCGGTAATCCAGCCATTGGACTCCGCGTCTTCTTTGAAGATTTGTTCGCCCTCTACCATTGCCTCGTAAGGCATGGTGGAATGTTCTAGAACGTTCTTGGGGGTAGGCCAAACGAGTGGCCACGCCTTCCCGCCTTCCCACACTACAGCGGAGCCGATGTTGTGTTAAGCCAAATAGGCTTAACCCTCGATGTCGGAGAAGGGACCCACAAAAAAGGTTTCAGTGGGCCTACCGTGATAAATGCGGCATCCATCTACTCCTTGTAACTTCCCAGAGTCGTTCCAATTTAAACTGTGAGGGAAAAGTACATTGAACCAAGTAGGTCAACTTCGGTTGGCGGAGCTGATGCAAACATACGCACGTCACGCCACCACCTAGCGTTCTCGCTAGCATAAAGCTAGCCCAGCATTCAATGTTCAACGCTGGCTTAGTTGCATCATCATCATCATCATCATCATCATCAGCCTAGTTACGCCCACTGCAGGGCAAAGGCCTCTCCCATACTTCTCCAACTACCCCGGTCATGTACTAATTGTGGCCATGTTGTCCCTGCAAACATCTTAATTTCATCCGCCCACCTAACTTTCTGCCGCCCCCTGCTACGCTTCCCTTCCCTTGGAATCCAGTCCGTAACCCTTAATGACCATCGGTTATCTTCCCTCATCATTACATGTCCTGCCCATGCCCATTTCTTTTTCTTGATTTCAACTAAGATGTCGTTTACCCGCGTTTGTTGCCTCACCCAATCTGCTCTTTTCTTATCCCTTAACGTTACACGCATCATTCTTCTTTCCATAGCTCGTTGAGTCGTCCTCAATTTCAGCAGAACCCTTTTCGTAAGCCTCCAGGTTTCTGCCCCATATGTGAGTACTGGTAACACATAGCTGTTATACACTTTCCTTTTGAGGGATAGTGGCAACCTGCTGTTCATGATTTGAGAATGCCTGCCAAACGCACCCCAGCCCATTCTTATTCTTCTGGTTATTTCAGCCTCATGATCCGGATCCGTGGTCACTACCTGCCCTAAGTAGATGTATTCCCTTACCACTTCCAGTGCTTCGCTACCTATCGTAAACTGCTGTTCTCTTCCGAGACTGTTAAACAATACTTTAGTTTTCTGCAAATTAATTTTCAGACCCACCCTTCTGCTTTGCCTCTCCAGGTCAGTGAGCATGCATTGCAATTGGTCTCCTGAGTTACTAAGCAAGGCAATATCATCAGCGAATCGCAAGTTGCTAAGGTATTCTGCATCAACTTTTATCCCCAATTCTTCCCACTCCAGGCCTCTGAATACCTCCTGTAAACATGCTGTGAATAACATTGGAGATATCGTATCTCCCTGTCTGACGCCTTTCTTTATAGGGATTTTGTTACTTTCTTTGTGGAGGACTACGGTGGCTGTGGAGCCGCTATAGATATCTGCCAGTATTTTTATATATGGCTCATCTACACCCTGATTCCGTAATGCATCCATGACTGCTGAGGTTTCGACTGAATCAAACGCTTTCTCGTAATCAATAAAAGCTATATATAAGGGTTGGTTATATTCTGCACATTTCTCTATCACTTGATTGACAGTGTGAATATGGTCTATTGTTGAGTAGCCTTTACGGAATCCTGCCTGGTCCTTTGGTTGACAGAAGTCTAAGGTGTTCCTGATTCTATTTGCGATTACCTTAGTGAATACTTTGTAGGAAACGGACAGTAAGCTGATCGGTCTATAATTTTTCAAGTCTTTGGCGTCCCCTTTCTTATGGATTAGGATTATGTTAGCGTTCTTCCAAGATTCCGGTACGCTCGAGGTTATGAGGCATTGCGTATACAGGGTGGCCAGTTTCTCTAGAACAATCTGACCACCATCCTTCAACAAATATGCTGTTACCTGATCCTCCCCAGCTGCCTTCCCCCTTTGCATAGCTCCTAAGGCTTTCTTTACTTCTTCTGGCGTTACCTGTGGGATTTCGAATTCCTCTAGGCTATTCTCTCTTCCACTATCGTCGTGGGTACCACTGGTACTGTATAAATCTCTATAGAACTCCTCAGCCACTTGAACTATCTCATCCATATTGGTAACGATATTGCCGGCTTTGTCTCTTAACGCACACGTCTGATTCTTGCCTATTCCTAGTTTCTTCTTCACTGTTTTTAGGCTTCCTCCGTTCCTGAGAGCCTGTTCAATTCTATCCGTATTATAGTTTCTGATGTCCGCTGTCTTACGCTTGTTGATTAACTTAGAAAGTTCTGCCAGTTCTATTCTAGCTGTAGGGTTAGAAGCTTTCATACATTGGCGTTTCTTGATCAGATCTTTCGTCTCCTGCGATAGCTTACTGGTTTCCTGTATAACGGCGTTACCACTGAATTCTATTGCGCACTCCTTAATGATGCCCATGAGATTGTCGTGCATTGCTGCAACACTAAGGTCCTCTTCCTGACTTAAAGCCGAGTACCTGTTCTGTAGCTTGATCCGGAATTCCTCTAGTTTCCCTCTTACCGCTAACTCATTGATTGGCTTCTTGTGTACCAGTTTCTTCCGTTCCCTCCTCAAGTCTAGGCTAATTCGAGTTCTTACCATTCTATGGTCACTGCAGCGTACCTTGCCGAGCACGTCTACATCTTCTATGATGTCAGGGTTCGCGCAGAGTATGAAGTCGATTTCATTTCTAGTCTTACCATTCGGGCTCCTCCACGTCCACTTTCGACTAACTCGCTTGCGGAAAAAGGTGTTTATTATCCGCATATTATTCTGTTCTGCAAACTCTACTAATATTTCTCCTCTGCTATTCCTAGAGCCTATGCCATATTCCCCCACTGACTTGTCTCCAGCCTGCTTCTTGCCTACCCTGGCATTGAAGTCGCCCATCAGTATAGTGTATTTTGTTTTGACTTTACCCATCGCCGATTCCACGTCTTCATAAAAGCTTTCGACTTCCTGGTCATCATGACTGCATGTAGGGGCATAGACTTGTACCACCTTCAATTTGTACCTCTTATTAAGCTTCACAACAAGACCTGCCACCCTCTCGTTAATGCTATAGAATTCCTGTATGTTACCAGCTATTTCCTTATTAATCAGGAATCCGACTCCTAGTTCTCGTCTCTCTGCTAAGCCCCGGTAACACAGTACATGCCCGCTTTTTAGCACTGTATATGCTGCTTTTGTCCTCCTAACCTCACTGAGCCCTATTATATCCCATTTACTACCCTCTAATTCCTCCAATAACACTGCTAGACTCGCCCCTCTAGATAGCGTTCTAACGTTAAACGTTGCCAGGTTCAGATTCCAATGGCGGCCTGTCCGGAGCCAGGTATTCTTAGCACCCTCTGCGACGTCACAGATCTGACCGCCGCTGTGGTCAGTTGCTTCGCGGCTGCTGGGGACTGAGGGCCGGGGTTTGATTGTTGTATTCATATAGGAGGTTGTGGCCCAGTACTGCACCAGGGTGGCCAATCCTGCTCTGGTGAGAGAGTGCGTTACCGGTTCTGGTCACCGGGATCAGGCCGCACTCCAGGCCTGTTTGTGCAATTTTCTCAACACACGTTTTTTTTTTGTATTTTCCGATGGAGAATTGCGCTGCACCGGGATTTGAATCACGGTCCTTTTGCACTGGAGACGGATACTCTACGGTCCCCGCAGGAGTTAAATTAAAAATTGGAGAATGGGGATTTGCGTGACAAAACCACTTTCTGATTATGCACGCCTTAGTGGAGGACTCCGAAAATTTCGACCACCTGGGCTTCCTTAACGGGCACCAAATTCTAAGTACACGGGTGTTTTCGCATTTCGCCCCCATCGAAATGCGGCCGCCGTGGCCGGGGTCCGATCCCGCGACCTCGTGCTCAGCAGTCTAACACCATGACCACTGAGCAACCACGGCGGGTCCCGCAGGAGTTGTACGCCTCATTTAACCTACAGTGGTGCCCAATTTGATCAGTCAAGGTGGGCCAATCTGAGCTCGGTTATACCGCATGGATGGCACTCGGCTAGAGAACCTGGTATGTATGACCTGCACATGTGTGGCCACACATAATTGAGGATAAATAATTCTTTCTTTTAGGAGGGTTTCCGTACTGCGATAAAATGAAGGAAAAGACATTAAAAAAAGAAAAAAAAGGGAAGAAAAAGGAACATAACTTGTGATTTGAACTCGTGATCCTTCAATGTTGCCCGGAAAGGTAGCTCAGTCGGTTGGTTTGTCAAGCCAGCGGTTACTTTCAAGCGCCATAGCTCCTGCTCCGAGCCTCATACCTATGTGGAAAGGGGCTGGTGTTGTCCGCGACAGTGGATTTTTGCTTTCTGAGTGGTTGGAAGGCATAATTTCTTGGAAATATGGCCGCCAGAGGAGCAGCGTGAACTCGAGCGGCTTTAGAGACTAGGAAAACTGCCTTAAAATATTTAGACTTGAGGGGAAGCTTCGTTAACAAACTATAACACGCCAATCAGCACTCGAATATAATTATAACCCTAATAATAATTGTAAATATTCATCTCATCTATAGGATCTAAAGCGCGCGCTGTTTCTTGCCTCTGCGTGTAGTAGTTAAGAGAGCCAGTTTAAGGGCGGAGAAGAGGGAAGGAAAAGAAAGCAAACTTGCAGCGCCCTGGTTTTAAGGCGCAACCGTGGTAGAGAAACGGAAGGGCGATATAAGCATGCGCGGCCATGATACGCACACGACAAACTGCCTTACAATATTTAGACTTGAGGGGAAGCTTCGTTAACAAACTATAACACGGCAATGAGCACTCGAATACGACGAGAGAAATAATTGAGACGTGGAAAATTCCCTTGAAATAAATCTGGTTTGCGAGACAAATGCTTGTATGTAATGAATCTCCTAAAAGATGAGGGGGGAAATATGCGCTCACCAAGAGGGCATCGTCAGCACGAGACCTACACCAAGCTCCTTACGGGGATGTGGAGAGCTTCGCGGCCGGAACGAAGCCTCCCCTCTCCGCCGGCCAGGCGTGGAAAACGCGCTTTCCGATCGCTCAAGGTGGCGCAGGAATAGTGTAGCTCTAGCGTCTAGGAAAAGCTTTAACAGGTGCGAGGACGGCACGCATAGCGTGGGAAGCTAGCCGCCGGAATAGCTATCTTCGAGAGCTATTCTATATTATATTATATTATACTTCGAGGGCTATGACTGATGCTTTTCTATATATATGTATTCATCTCATCTATGCGATCGCATGCGCGTGCTGTTTCTTTGTCTCTTCGTGTAGTAGTTAAGAGAGCCAGTTTAAGGGCGGAGAAGAGGGAAGGAAAGGAAAGCAAACTTGCAGCGCCGTGGTTTTAAAGCGCAACCGTGGTAGAGAAACGGAAAGGCGATATAAGCATGCGTGGCCATGATACGCACACGACAAACTGCCTTACAATATTTAGAATTGAGGGGTAGTTTCGTTAACAAACTATAACACGGCAATCAGCACTCGAATATAATTATAACCCTAATAATAATTGTAAATATTCATCTCATCTATAGGATCTAAAGCGCGCGCTGTTTCTTGCCTCTGCGTGTAGTAGTTAAGAGAGCCAGTTTAAGGGCGGAGAAGAGGGAAGGAAAGGAAAGCAAACTTGCAGCGCCGTGTTTTTAAAGCGCAACCGTGGTAGAGAAACGGAAAGGCGATATAAGCATGCGTGGCCATGATACGCACACGACAAACTGCCTTACAATATTTAGATTTGAGGGGTAGTTTCGTTAACAAACTATAACACGGCAATCAGCACTCGAATATAATTATAACCCTAATAATAATTGTAAATATTCATCTCATCTATAGGATCTAAAGCGCGCGCTGTTTCTTGCCTCTGCGTGTAGTAGTTAAGAGAGCCAGTTTAAGGGCGGAGAAGAGGGAAGGAAAAGAAAGCAAACTTGCAGCGCCGTGGTTTTAAAGCGCAACCGTGGTAGAGAAACGGAAAGGCGATATAAGCATGCGTGGCCATGATACGCGCACGACAAACTGCCTTACAATATTTAGAATTGAGGGGTAGTTTCGTTAACAAACTATAACACGGCAATCAGCACTCGAATATAATTATAACCCTAATAATAATTGCATATATTCATCTCATCTATAGGATCTAAAGCGCGCGCTGTTTCTTGCCTCTGCGTGTAGTAGTTAAGAGAGCCAGTTTAAGGGCGGAGAAGAGGGAAGGAAAAGAAAGCAAACTTGCAGCGCCGTGGTTTTAAGGCGCAACCGTGGTAGAGAAACGGAAGGGCGATATAAGCATGCGCGGCCATGATACGCACACGACAAACTGCCTTACAATATTTAGACTTGAGGGGAAGCTTCGTTAACAAACTATAACACGGCAATGAGCACTCGAATACGACGAGAGAAATAATTGAGACGTGGAAAATTCCCTTGAAATAAATCTGGTTTGCGAGACAAATGCTTGTATGTAATGAATCTCTTAAAAGATGAGGGGGGAAATATGCGCTCACCGAGAGGGCATCGTCAGCACGAGACCTACACCAAGCTCCTTACGGGGATGTGTAGAGCTTCGCGGCCGGAACGAAGCCTCCCCTCTCCGCCGGCCAGGCGTGGAAAACGCGCTTTCCGATCGCTCAAGGTGGCGCAGGAATAGTGTAGCTCTAGCGTCTAGGAAAAGCTTTAACAGGTGCGAGGACGGCACGCATAGCGTGGGAAGCTAGCCGCCGGAATAGCTATCTTCGAGAGCTATTCTATATTATATTATATTATACTTCGAGGGCTATGACTGATGCTTTTCTATATATATGTATTCATCTCATCTATGCGATCGCATGCGCGTGCTGTTTCTTTGTCTCTGCGTGTAGTAGTTAAGAGAGCCAGTTTAAGGGCGGAGAAGAGGGAAGGAAAGGAAAGCAAACTTGCAGCGCCATGGTTTTAAAGCGCAACCGTGGTAGAGAAACGGAAAGGCGATATAAGCATGCGTGGCCATGATACGCACACGACAAACTGCCTTACAATATTTAGAATTGAGGGGTAGTTTCGTTAACAAACTATAACACGGCAATCAGCACTCGAATATAATTATAACCCTAATAATAATTGTAAATATTCATCTCATCTATAGGCGGGATCATAAGCGGGATCAAAAAAGGTGAAATCAGCGCAACAACGACGACGCACAGAAGACACACACACCACAAGCGCTGGTGCGTATTAGACAACTTCAGCCATTTGGTCGGCGTAGTAGGCGTGACGACGACGGCATGACGAGAGTCGTACGACCAAGCTTGAATGCGGGTGAAGAAACGACCGCATGCTCAGTCGCCCTAGCTGCAAGACGATTTGGGATTCCGTGCTTTCGGAAGAGGATGAATAAATGCGAGGTAGTTCTTAGCAACTTGCAATCCGCAGTTCGTAACTACACACACGTGCGCATATCTTCCGAAGCTCTTCTGATCCTAAGAAAAGCCGGTTGAAAGCACTTCGATACCACCGCAATCATGTGGTTCCCAGTTTACGGTGCCACCCCCACCGACAAGGGCGCCCATAACTTGAACGAGGTAGCACACCGCTCTGCGAGAGAACTGACCCGTCGCGCAGATTCAGAGATCCCCTCTGAATTTGGAACTCCTGGTTACAAACGTGCGAGGCGCTTAGTCAGGTGCAATGACATCACCAAGCACTACAAGCTAAGCAGCCGGACATTGCCCCCCACCTCAGCCCAAACTGAAACGTCGCCAGGCAGTCGTATGGCGGCAACTGCAAACACTAACCTTCCCAAGTCCGTCGCGACTGCGCACTTTTACCTCGCGCAATACCCGTGTGGTCTTTGCAAGTTGTCAGGCAACTAGAGTGACGCTCTCACACATGTTGTGGAAGTGTCCAGATATATCAGCTAAAATCGCGGTAGCTACGGTCGCTGTTACGTCTAAGTGCGCCGCCACTCTGTGCAGCTCCGACCTCAAGACACAAAAGTGGGCATTTTAAATAAACTTGTTTTCATCCATCCATGAACGAATGCACAGACAGACAGACAGACAGACAGACAGACAGACAGGCAGACAGACAGACAGACAGACAGACAGACAGACAGACAGACAGACAGACAGACAGACAGACAGACAGACAGACAGACAGACAGACAGACAGACAGACAGACAGACAGACAGACAGACAGACAGACAGACAGACAGACAGACAGACAGAGAGACAGACACACAGACAGACAGATATCTCAAGTAAAGAAAGAATGCTAATCATATTAACAGCGCTTTAACCCATCGGACCATGTACAGCTGCTCGTCCTGGTGCCATCCTAAGTTAACGTGAAATACCGAGTTGGTTAAGCATAAGCTAGATCTCACTAAAGTGATAACTGAGTTTCGCCATATTATTAAAGCGTCTAATTAGTGCGTAAGCGAAGCTTTGATCTATTTGGTAGCCGGAGGAGTTGGAGACGTAGGATACCGAACATTCGTACTCTTTCTTGGTTTACTGTTTCTTACGCTTTGGCATAAATGTGATGCTGTTCAAACTATGTATTCGTGCACATACCAATAACGTTTAGTCGATAGTCAGCGCCCTTCTCTTGTTCCTTATTTTGAGTGTACATGTTTCATTGCGCTCTTTAGCCACAGCACTCGCCACCGCACGAGGTTGCACCCCAGAAGGTGGGACATAGCCATGTCCGCATGCAATAAACGTTGGGAGGGAACGACGCGGTCGTAGAGGATAGTAATGTTCAAGCACTTACAACTTTCTAATATATCTAACATTGGCATAAAACTCAACCGGCCGTCCAGGTTGCAACCGCAGAATAATTATCTAGGCTCGTCCCGTGGCATGCGTGTTCACGAGACGAGAGGGGCGACAAGTCTGTCGGGGCGCCGGCTGCTCAGACCTTTCTAGCATATCAGTGCACGTCATTCCTAAGCGAACACTTGCTCCTCCTCGGCTGGGTAGAGGGAAGCACACGCATGCCACGGCGAGACCTACGCACGTGTGTGATGCGAGGTGGTTGCAGGGCTCGGTGACACACAGCTGGGCCGAATTTTCTGTCGGCACGAAACGGACCTGCGAAAGGCTTTACAGGTCCGCTGTAAGATACCTCGATATGCAAGGTAAGATAATTAAATAAATTCTCGGGGTTTTCATTCCAAAACCACGATATCATTAAAGGCCACGCCGTAGTGGGAGGATCCAGAACAAGATCGAGCAGCCGAGGTTCCTTACCGTGCACATTGCACGCTAGACGGGTGTTCTGTACTTCGTACCCATAGCTCCGTTGGCGGCCGCAGCCAGGGTTTGATTCCGCGCCCTCATGCAGAGCAGCACAATATCAAACCTACTACGCCACCGCGGCGAGTGTGACGATGGTTATTCAAACCACTCAGACGTGGAATCGACCTTCTCGGATAGGGTTAGACTGAAAGGCACTTAGTATATTGTATGAGGGCATGCTTGCGATCGTCTAGGGCCCTGGTGCAGAAAGAGAGAGCAACTTCACTAAATCATCTTTGCAGCAGCCATGCCTACATGCCCACATAAACCTCGCAAACTTTTAATACAGGTGCTTTGCACAAACAAGTTACCAGATGTGCAAATCACCAAACCTGAAATAGCTTGTGATTGAGAAGGCGGAATGTCAGTGGCAATCAATTTCTAAAAGCGCTCGCCACTGCAATGCGATGAAGTTCAGGCGTAGTTTGGACTGACGGAGTCGTTCACTGGGAAAGCCTAACGTTGGCGCCCCTGCAGAGTGCAAATGTGAGCCAATGAGATGCTTTGCGTAGACGTCTGCGTAATTATCTCAACATTAACAAGAAAAAAATAGGTGCAGCTGCCATTGATTTGTCAGTGCAGTGTGCAAAACAGTAACACCCTGCGTGATTGAAGGAGCGAAAACAAGAGGTGAAAGTCACAGAGGTTAATGAGCTGAAGTCAAGGTTGGCTGCTCTGCGCGGGCGGATGGGCAAGGGCCGAATGGATGAGAAAACAGGTAAACATTAAAAAAGTCAGGAATTTGTGTAATCATGCAGCCAGAATGAGGTACAGCTGGGCAGAACACATCTACATGTGCCAAATCATCAGTTGGCCGGCGAATAAGATCGATGCAGCTTAAGCGACTCGAATATTGCGGACATAGCCCGACAGAGCACGTACACGCGTCACGCACGATGCAGCTACGCTACGCCGGCATAAAGTTGACGACATACATTCTAGCGTCGTGGTGCAGTGAGCATGACCGGCTACGCTCAGCGTGCTTTGACTTGTTTAGCGCGGGAATAAAGCATGCCCTCATTTCATGCCGGAGCTGCCATACAAGCGTGCATTGCGCTCTGTCGGGGCTGACAGGCAGTATGCTGGCCTGCAGTACGGATGCATCGTAAAGAATGTCTTGAGTGTGCGCCTTGGCCAAGCGAAAATGCTACAGGAATTCTGAGAATTTTCTACTACTGCGTAAGCATTCTTTAGCTCGACTGCTACTTCGCTTTTGTTCACTTATTTAGCTAGCGTATGCATGTCTACCAATCGATACCAATCATCTAATGTTACACTACTATAACGAATACATGTGTTAACTTGACCAATTATGCATTTATTTCGCAGATTAATTGTGTCAACTGAGCTAACACGCCATCACAACCGTCATTCTATCTTTTCACACCGCAGGTCTCTTTCTTTCTTTTTTCAGTTTTCTCTTTTGTTACAACCTTGACGCTGCGACGGCGGCCCCAGAATATTCTTTTTCTAACGTTACCAATAATCTACTGGTACACTATTACGCCGATTACATGTGTTAGCTTCTATATTTTGCTTTTTTACGAGCTTTACGCAGCGACGGCGGCGTAACCAGGGTCCGAATTGACAAACTTCTCGTTCGTAATTGCTGTTTTTATTGCCTAATCGCCTTCACTAATGATATGCCCAACATCACTACTGGTCGGCGCGAACGCTTTTAGCGTAGGAAAGTTTTGCGAATACTGGCCCAGTCTTCTTTTTGTTTTCTAACGCTACCAATCACCTGCTATTACACTGTCATAACGTACATGCGTTAACTTGAACTATGATGCTGTTTCGTCGGAGATATAAGGCTTCACGGGACGGACAAATTTCGGTGGGGTACTCGGCCAAAGAATGTTTACACATTAAAAGTATACGCTTACACTCCATATCAGCGCATGAGCTGTGGCGACAGCTGATCACCGTGCTGCTACGGGGCATTGTCCACGCGCCGAACTATACAGGGGGCAAATTTTCGGCAATCCTGGCCTTACCGGTTTGAAGTATGCGCGTTCACCCATGGTTCGCCGGCCGCCCATTGGCACCCAGGAAACCTCGGACAATATATGCGCCTTAATTGTTCGTGCTTGGGTACCACAGAAGAGGCAAGGCAAGGCGAAGGTAGGTGGCGAAACGCCCAATGAGAGCAGAATTGGTGGACAGAAAACCAAGACGTTTGTTTGGCCAATGTTCTGTCCCAGGAAAAAGAACAACATTTTGTCTATCGGCGACTGCGGCAGGGCACACGCCGACAATAGTGCCTAAACTCGCCATTGGCGACTGGTACAAATTCGTTCAGCGCAGCCGTATAAGCATCCTTCTGCCGACGCGAAGGGCAGCAATCAAAATAAATCCATGCGCCCTAGCGTAGACAAACTTGCTTGCAGGAGACCTTTGCATGAGCATCACAGGGGTTCTGCATGTAGCATGAACATCCAAGATGTCCACTTCGTAGTGAAGGTCAAGAGAAGGTGTGTATGCAAGTTATATAATGAGCTCTACCTTCGTAACGGGAACTGTCTAGTGCTCTGGTCAGTAGTGGGGCGAATAGGTCAGTAAAAAAGCACAGTGAGACGGAGGTGAAACAGATTGAGGGCATTGCCATTTGTTGGGCGTGTTGGTAAACTGAAAGCAAATTTACGGGGCGAAGAAGGGGGCTGGCCGTACCGGTAACTTCCCGTATGCGCCACAAGAACTGGACACACAATCGGCGTAGAAAAGCTGAAGGAAGGACTGGAGGGACAGGAGAAGGTGACAATAGCATTCGGTGCCGAGAAAGCCAACATTTCCGGCAGTCGGCTTGTGGTGTGACCAGTGTGTCGGTATTGGAAATAGGTCACTTTGTCCTCGCGGGAAGCGCCAGTCAGACAGAATACAATGATGTGAAAAATAGTACACGAGAAAAGGTGCAGCAATAGGTGCATAATCGTACTGACCACAGCACAGCGGGCCAGAAGATTGAAGACTGAACTTGTCAGGTATTTCGCGGACGATCTTTGCGGCATCAGGTTCACAGGTATAACAGGCAGTGCCTTGAACGCACGACTAACACTGCAGGGTAGGCTGTCGCATCGAAAGGGCTGATTTGTAAGTTCGTCGCAAGACTACGTTACAACTGGGTTGAGAAGGTTTGTGAAGTACAAGTGCAGTCGCTGGCTTTTCGCTTGTTCCTGCAATGCCGTTTTAAAAGGATGGTGTCAGTGCTGACAACATTCTTGTATACAAGCAGACTGATCGTATTTTCAGCAATACCCCTTAGAACAACGTACTGTCAGCAGAGCATTCTAGAATATTTCTCAGGAAAACAATTTTTCTATTGAATTCAAGGCATCCGTTAAGTTGGCCACATGTAGCGTCTGTACGTAAATCAATTGTCATATTTTCAGATTGCTGTATCTTGTTTTACAGAATTCGCGTCTATTGTTCATTTGAACAATCACACCTTGTAATGCTGACTCCCAGCAGACAAGAATACGTGGGGCAATGTCTGACCAGTTAAATTACTCATTTCGCGGAATTCCTGCCTTTCATCAAATCAAAGCCCGTGCAGCATCGATAACAGGAGTCCCGTAGAGGGACGAGGGTGTGCACTACAGCTGTTACTATGATTGAAGCCCACTTCTTGTAAATCCATCTATCTGTCTTTTCTATTTATCTTGTCTACTTATCTTCCATGCCTAGTGGCCAATCCTGGTGAGAGAGGTTGCATGGTATAGGCCCGCTCAATAGCGAAGCGTGGGAAAAATTGAAGTTGAATTGTTTAACTAAAATTATAGTCCAAATAGTGTGCATGAAATAGGGAGTTTTAGAAATGGCGCCCACAAGCGGTTTTATGTTTCCCAAAACTCAATTTTTGTTGTACGAGTTTAACATTATTCTTTCTTTAATTTCTTTTATGTTCTTGCAAGTCTTCAGTTTGCCCCAATTTAGGATTCTCAATTTCTGCAACTTCTTAACGAAGTACCTGAACCGCACATTCCTCCTTATTCGGCGTTAGGTTTCGATAATTCAGGACACGGTTCTATACAGTACTAGTCAGTTTTGTAACTTGACAAGCATTCAATTGTGATGGCAACTCCCAAAGAAAGAAAACTTCTGCCTGGGCCGTCTCCATATTATGTAGATGAACAAGCACGCAACTGCAATACGTGGTCATAGCAAAGTTGGTTTAGAATACCCTCGCAGGTTTAATTGCTTATTTCTTTATGGACATAAAGCGGCTTGGAATAAGAGGACGGTGAAATCATAGGGCCTTTCAAGGATAGTTTGGCAAGTATTGCCACACGGTAAATTTGTAATCATGGCTTGTACGACCACGTGTTTTCGGCCATTATTTCAGGGTGTACTATAATCACTTGTACGCGAGGCTGTCTATGGGCTCTGGGAACGAGAAGACGCCAAAAATCATTGTCCGTGAAAAAAAAGGTGAGTAGTTCCATGATATCTTTGTAACGCTTTGTGGATTACGAATGCTATTTACGCCATTATACAGCTAACAACAGCATAGAAAGTATCCTTAGAATGCTAGCCATCGTAAAAAGCAAGGAAAACATTGCATTATTTCTAACTATATTTATGCGTGAACTTGTACAATGGAAGCGGCGCTGACACAATCTCTAACTGCACACACGTGGGTCTAATTGCTTCTGTAACATTACTGATCATATATGGGCATTCCTTATTTGCAGACAGATTGACCTTTTCTGGTCACCTACTGGCCAAAACCTTTTCAATGGAACGAGCGGCTTTTGCGCGAATCAATAAAAGTACAGATCGATTGTTGGAAAATGTAGGGGGCAGGACAGTTTTACAAGACAAGCCTCACAAGACATCTGTCTTGTGCAGCAGTGATTATGCAGTGGAAAGCAATAATATTATTCATAGAGCAGTTAAAGACGCAACAATACAAGCCTGTGGGTATACCCTCGTGCGTAAGTGATTCGTGGTTTTCGGGCCGTGTACTTCGCCGCGTTCACAGTCACCTGCTCACGTGAAATTCCAGAACCACGCGGTTAGAACCATTTAAAGAAAATGCCATATTGTGCTACCTATCTTGATATAAAACTAGACCCGTTTATCCCAGATAAACGAAGAAAGTTTTTAGGCATGTATGATCATCTAGGCTAGACTTCTCCGCCATAGGTTTGACTCGCCACATACAGGGTTATCTGACTTAGCTATCTCGGTTGCTCGGTTGCCATAGGTAGAAATTCAAATCCTCGGTTTTCTTCCCTCTCTTTCATATCTTAAGTTGGTAAGATCGAATTCACCCTGCCATCTGCTAGCCGCCTGGTTAGCTCAGATGGTGGGGCGGCTGCCCCGGAAAGGCGGTGGTCCCGGGTTCGAATCCCAGACCAAGACGAATTTTTCTTCAACTATGAGGCGTTTTTTTCGAGGAACCCGTATGGGTTTCCTTTGTAGCAATTGCTACGAACGGGTGGATGTCTGATTTTCCCTTTATTCATTACTTCTCTCCACCTTGCGGGTTTCCGCAGCACTACTACGTCATCCACAAGGATTATGAATAGCGGGCAACATTGACGAATTCTGCAGCAAAATGAGAGGGTAGCAGTAGTCGTAATTAGACCTAATGAGAGGTATTGATTAAAGGTATGACAAGCCTACGCTCCAACATCCACTCATGATGTAGATGGAATGTTTGGCGTAACTTTAAGAGAGAGGGAGAGAGTTGTCTGGATCAGAGAGCAAATGGGATAGCCGATGTTCTAACTGACATTATTAGGAAAAAATGAAGTTGGCCAGGCCATGTAATGCGTAGGTTTGATAGCGGGTGGACCAATAGGGTTACAGAACGGGTGCCAAGATAACGGAAGCGCAGTTAAGGACGGCACAAGACTAGATGGGGTGATGAATGTTGGAAATTCGCAGGCGCTAGTTGTAATGAGTTGGCACAGAAAAGGGTTAATTGAATATCACAGGGAGAGGCCTTCCTTCTGCTGTGAACATAACGTAGGATGGTGATAATAGTGATGACGATGAGGATGATGATAAAAATTACGAAAATTAGTGTTCAGTTTTCTGAAGAAAAACACTCACTTCGATAAAATACTGCGGCTTTCGTAATAGCCCCCACATATTGTACTGTTTACAAGACGGGACACAGTGCCCTTCAGGCCCAGACAAGTGAGTGCCTGATAAGCAATGTGTGTGTTCCTGATCTGCAGTATGCAGTGTGTGGGCCAATTGAAATAAACGTGAGTTGAAAGTTCAGCCTTATCCTGTTGTTTGTGTAATTTTGGTCCTCGTCCATGGTGCTGCTTTAGGAAAACTGTCACTGTATCTCCTGCTGCGTGGATATGACGAGGGTTGCTGATATAGCTACGCGAATGCTCGCGCGCTATTTTACGCTGCACGCTAACATCATCGTATTTTTGTCGGTCGTATTTTGTGGGTACCAGTATTGAGGCTGTGATAGGCATGGGGAGTTCAAATGCAGCGCATTCTTTTCCTCTTTGTAGAACATTGCACTTTAGGTAGGTTCCTGTCTCGCCTTGTTTGGGGCCTCTTCATTCGGAAACTAAATTAGGAAACAAAACTGAATTCTAATAGTTTCCCAATGTATTCCACCACGTAATCCCCCAACGTGTTCCCTTTAGTGCTTTCGCAGTAGCCCACGGAAGTGTTGCAGGCTCCCAAATTTTTTATGATCATGAGGGGTCTATTTCTGCCTCTGCCACTTCTGACCATAATTGTCATAGGAGGATTCGGGATTTCTCTTTAAAACGTGTTGCAAAAGAATGTGCTAATGAAGGCCTAGGAACGGGACGGCGTTGACAAAATGCCTTAAGGTATATGCTATACACTGTTCGCACGAATATATTACTAAAATATAGATCAACAAATGTTATCTATACTTCCTCAATTTAATGGAATTCTTGCAGAACATTGATGCCGCTGTAGAAGTAATTGTGCTTGTCACTAAGCCGTTTTTGGGGCGTTGCTGTAATACATATCATCCTATAAACTCACACACAATAAGAGAAACTGTAAGGCGTTCGTAAGGTACAAGCGTTTTGCAGCAAGTCGGCAAGACTACTTCGTGCACCAGATCCTGTCATTGGACGTCTGACCTCGCGTCTTCTTACGAAAACCGTGCGTGTAGTAATTCTTCCTTTTTTTACATGGCAAATTTCTTCTTTTGGGGCTATGACCTTAATTTTACCCTGTCGGTTTGTTCATAGGGAAGCTTTGAATCTCAGCACTGGTCATAATAGAATCCATTCGGTTTCAATAGCATTTCTCGATTTGGCGCTGCATTGAAAACCACTAAATTAGTTCTGCATGCCCAAATATTCCAAAATATGTTCCGTTAGTTCTATTTCAAGCAGCATGTTTTTTGCGTGTAGTTGTTGTTGTTGTTATTGCTGGCCGGAGCCTGCCGGCTAGGCTCGCTTTTAAAGTGGCGGTATTGCAGAGGAAATTAGTTATATAGTCATCGTCCTTATGTAAAGTGGGTGGAGAGATTACTCTGCGGCATTCAGACAATTGTGCGTACGCACGTACAGATACCTACATTCTTATTTGTCAAACAAATAAAATGATGACCGAGAGATAACTACCAAGATAATATTAAGCCTGGAATTACATAGCGCCAAGGCGTCGGTGTTCAAAAACTAATCGCATTTCATCATCATCAGCCTGGTTACGCCCACTGCAGGGCAAAGGGCTGTCCCATACTTCCCTACCTACACCGGACATGTACTAATTGTGGCCATGTTGCTCCTGCAAACTTCTTAATGGCATCCGCCCACCTAACTCTCTGCCGCCCCCTGGTACGCGTCTCTTCCCTTGGAATCCAGTCCGTAACCCTTAATGACCATCTGTTATCTTCCCACCTCATTACATCTTCTGTCCATGCCCCCCCCCCATTTCTTTTTCTTGATTTCAACTCAGATGTCATTAACCCGCGTTTGTTCCCTCACCCCAATCTGCTGTTTTCTTATCCCTTAACGTTACACCCACCATTCTTCTTTCTATAGCTCGGTGGGTCATCCTCAATTTAAGCAGAACGATTTTCGTAAGCCTCCAGGTTTCTGCCCCATACGTGGGTACTGGCAAGACACAACTGTTATACAGTTTTCTCTAGAGGGATAGTGACAACCTGCTGTTCATGATTTGAGAACGTCTACCACACGCACCCCAGCCCATTTTTATTCTTCTGGTTATTTCAGTCTCATGATCCGCATCCGTGGTGCCTACCTGCCCTATATAGATTACCACTTACCCTTACAGTGCCTCGCTGCCTATCGTAAACTGCTGTTCTCTTCCGAGACTGTTAAACATTACTTGAGTTTTCTGCAGATTAATATTTAAACCCACCCTTCTGCTTTGCCTCTCCAGGTCAATGAGTATGCGTTGCAAATGGTCTCCTCAGTTACTATCAAGGCAATATCATCAGCGAATCGCAAGTTACTGGGGTATTCTCCATGAGCTTTTATCTCCACTTCTTTACACTCCAGGTCTCTGAATACCTCCTGTAAACACGCTGTGAATAGCAATGGAGAGATCGTATCTCCCTGCTTGACGCCTTTGTTTATTGGGATTTTGTTGGTTGCTTTATGGAGGACTACGGTGGCTGTAGAGCCGTTAGAGATATCTTTCAGTATTTTTACATACGGCCCGTCTACACCCTAATTCCTTAGTGCCCCCATGACTGCGGGCGTTTCAGCTGAATCGAACGCTTTCTCGTAAATAATGAGAGGTATATATAAGGGCTGGGTATATTCCCCACATTTCTCTATCACCTGATTGATAGTGCGAATATGGTCTATTGTTGAGTATCCTTTACGAAATCATGCCTGGTGCTTTGCTTTACAGAAGTCTAAGGTGTTCCTTATTCTTTTTGCGATTACTTTAGTAAATACGTTTTAGGCAAAGGACAGTAAGCTGATCGGTCTATAATTTTTCAAATCTTTGGCGTCCCATTTTTTATTGATTAGGATTATGTTAGCGTTCTTCCATGATTCCGGTGCGCTCGATTTCATGAGGCCTTGCGTATATAGGGTGGCCAGTCTTTCTAGAACAATGTTCCCACCATCCTTCAACAAATCTGCTGTTACCTGATCCTCCCCAGCTGCCTTCCCCCTTTGCATAGCTCACAAGGCGTTCTTTACTTCTTCCGGCGTTACATGTGGGATTTCAAATTCCTCTAGGCTGTTCTCTCTCACATTATCGTCCTGGGTGCAACTGGTAATGTATAGATCTCTATAGAATTCCTCAGCCACTTGAACTATCTCATCCATATTAGTAATGATATTGCCGACTTTATCTCTTAACGCATACATCTGATTCTTGCCTATTCGTAGTTTCTTCTTCAATGCTTTTAGGCTTCCTCCGTTCCTGAGAGCATGTTCAACTCTATCCATATTAGAGTTCCTTATGTGAGCTGTCTTACGCTTCTTAATTAAGTTACAAAGTTCTGCCAGTTCTATTCTAGCTGTAGAGTTAGAGGCTTTCAAACATTGTCGTTTCTTCATCAGATTTTTCGTCTCCTGCGATAGCTTACTGGTATCCTGTCTAACGGAGTTACCACCGACTTCTATTGCACACTCCTTACTGATGCCCATAAGATTGTCGATCATTGCTTCAACACTAAGGCCCTCTTCCTTAGTTCAAGCCGAATACCTGTTCTGTAGCTTAATCCGGAATTCCTCTTGTTTTCCTCTTACCGCTAACTCTTTGATTGACTTCTTATGAACCAATTTCTTCCGTTCTCTCCTGAGGTGTAGGGTAATTCGAATTGCTAGCATCCTATGCTCACTGCAGGCACCTTGCCGACCACGTCCACATCTTTATGATACCAGGCTTAGCGCAGAGTATGAAGACTATTTCATTTCTAGTCGCGCCATTTGGGCTCCTCCACGTCCACTTTCGGTTAACCCGCTTGCGGAAGAAGGTATTCGTTATCCGCATATTATTCTGTTCTGCAAACTCTACTAATAACTCTCACCTGCTATTCCTTGAGCCTATGCCATATTTTCCCACTGACTTGTCTCCGAGCAGCCTGCCTCTTGCCTACCCTGGCATTGAAGTCGCCCATCAGTATAGTGTATTTTGTTTTGACTTTACCCATGGCAGATGCCACGTTCATACTAATTAACAAATGTGGGTTACATTCCCTTCACAAGCGAACCTATTTACCTTTCTTGGTGGCCTTCTTTCGCCGGCTATAACATGCTCAATGTTATCACCCAGTGCAAGACGCGCCTTTCTTTATCGGATCATTCTCAAATGCTATCGCTGGTTCCATCAGCTGTGTATGTCGTCACGGAGCATTGTGTTATCAGATTTCCTCCACGACAACAAAACCGGTATACATTCTAGAACTTACGCACGCGCCAACATTTACTTTGGAAGGTTCAATGAGTCATGTATGAATAACCAACGCCTCTCATCCACAAATCAGATTTTCGGTGACCGACTAGTGTGGTCGCCGCTATATTGCGCTGAGTGCTGATTGGATTGCTGACCTCAGGCTTTCTCAGCAACGACTTAGTTTCGTGACTTGCGTTGTGCCACTGTGGTTGTTGACTGTAACTATAACGTGACATTAGGCAGAAAACTTGCCTATACATTTGTCACTGCGGGCCGTAGAGGATACTGTTATAGGAATTTTGCTGTTAACAAGCTCTCACCTGTGTACATTGGCTCATCCTTATACATTCACCTGCATTAAGGGAGAGGCAGGAACATCCTGTTGCCACAAGAGCTTGTTCGTGCCCCACAAATACCTCATACCATTCCGCACGGCGACATAAATGTCCTAAAGCGTATTGTGTCTGAATAGGCAAAAGGTACGCGGTAATTCGCTAGGAGCACAGTGCAAACAAATAATGTTCTTTGAGGTCGATAATAGCACTAAGCATGTAGTAGTGAGCAATGTATTAGAAAAACGCAGAACTGTAGATAAAGCGTCATGGGGAAATGTAAAAATAAGTGCACAAACAGGAAATATATCGATAGTACTATTGAAACGAGAAATTCATCATCACTACGAAAAGAGCGCTCAAGCATTGTATCTTTTCATACCGAGAAGGTAAAGAATAATATGCGCTAACAGAAAATACGCGTGTGTTTGAAACTTCATACCCGTTATTTACTTATAATAAAGTTTATTCTTAGTTAAAAAAGTTCTTTTGTGATGTTCTTTGTGATGGTCCTTATCACAAAATGGCTGAAACTTATTGCGTTCCGTTAGTGTATTCTATGTTTTTTATTCCTTATAGAGGAAACGAACGACACCATGGATTATGTACTTCTTCACTATCAAGGGGATATCCACTGTGGTATTTTCTATTTCGAGGACACCTCAGGAGGTAAGTTCTACACCTTTAGCACAGCTTCAGACTTCCCTGATATTATTTAATTATGACGACACCGAACGTTTCGTAAAAACCTCCCCCTTAATTGCTTGCACAGCTTTCAGTTGCCGCAATTTTCGCAATCGAGAAAACTTTGGGAAACGCAAACACACGAGCACCGAATTGAACTTCTCGTTTTTGTAGGAACGAAAGATTAGCTGTTCTCATTTTTCAATAACTAACTACTACATTAACACTTGTTAAACACAGCAGCCTTTTGCAAACATGATATTTCACTGTTCTTAATGAGCAGTTGCATTAAAAATTGCAGTTGTGCGTAGTAAACCACTGACATTAAATATTACCTGCATATAAGGCTTGGAAAAGCTTTAGAATAATTCCTAGAAAATACAGTATTTAAGTACTCATTACTTCAAGAACACATAGGCCATAACATAGGCGCCGAAGTCCGGGGCAGGGGGGCTCCGTGGCCCGTGAACCCTACGAAGTTTTGAGGAGGACGCGGGGGAGATAGCCCCCCACGGCGATGCATAAGCCGAATCTCACCTTCCCTAAAGTATCAGCACGTGTTCTATCACCCACATCACTTCAGGTGTCTGTTGAGTTGTCTTTACCTTTTAACTTAAAATGTCACTTTTACTAAAAGCTTGCCGCATCATTGTCGCGCGTGTGCGTGGCTTTTAATTCACACTTTCGCTTTATTTCTGCAAATTCTGGCAGTAGCATGATCTCCCACGGCTACCGAAATGAGGCCAATTCGGGTTCCCTCGCAATCAGAATAAGTAGCAGTCATGAGCAGCAGCGCTTATACTCGGACTCGCCGTAAAAATCAGAGTGAGAGAGGATGCAGTGGTCGCCAAAAGGTGAAGCTGTATTAGTGATAGCGAAGTATAACACAATTACACGAAGAAAGTTCACACCACGACAGACGCCAGAATCTTGATGGTGCGAGAGAACTTGGGCTGTGAACTTCGAATGGGGCCCTCTAACGAGAACCTATTCCAATTTGTTTTAATTTCAATCACCTGACGTCAAACTTACGTAACCGCGTACGCAGGCATCGGCCGTTAAACCGCAGCGTTGTCAGCGCAGTACAATTAAACGTTGTCTTTTTTCATACCAGATCGGTTTTGTTCGCTTTCAACATGAATAACATTGCCTACATAATCTTGGTTTGTAGCGCAAATGGACGCGGACGCAAACTAGATGAAGACCGGAAGTCTGTGTCCCTTCGCGCTACAATGCAAGATCATGTTATCGTACCAACTTGCCCAACTTTCTATTCTTTAACATTGTCTACACTGAGCTGTATTTCTTATATTATTCGCTGACATGATGCGAGAAGCACGCTCAAATGGAGGAGGTCTCGATGGGGCTCAGCAAGTGGAGTGAAAGTAGATAACGGGATGAATGAGATGGTGCCAGTGACTGCGATTGGTCCGCTTCCTCTTTCTTAGAGCTTGCGCTGGCTGGTAGAAAATCGCGGCGGCTTGGGACGGATGGCTAAGAATGGCGCTAAAACGGATACTCAGCAAGGGATAGTTGGCAGAGCGATGTCATATACGAGCCGAAAGAGCTCGATAAGGTTTCCTGCACCACAAAAAGCTTTATTACAAACTGCTTACAACTGCACTTTAGGTAGCAAGAAAATCTAAGAACTCGCAGTGGGGCCACTACGGAAGTTGTAATGAGGCTTACAGTGGACTCAGTTCCATGGTTGCAGGCACATGAACACAGAATTTGCTGGAAAGTTCAGATATGTTTCACTATAAGGAAGTTACAAGAGCATTTCTGCAGGATGCCTTCAGTAGTTACACACACTAAAACAAATTATGCTCAAGATATCACAGCTACATTAGGTGTTAACGAAGGTACTTGATAGCAGTAGCAGACATAAACAGCTGCAGTATGATCATCCATTTATACTGCAAATGCACTCTGCATTCATGACACATTCTGGTGAAAGTTAACAGAGTAAACATTTTCGAGTAGCGACGATACAATTTCAGTTGAGCTAATATTTTGCAGATACACTTCGGCCAGTAAAATAATTTTAAAATCCCTTTCTAACGTTGGGGCGCAAAGGAAGTTAGTAGAAGGCCTTCTGCGTGCTGGCTCACTTCAGCGGTTGCAAGCACATAAATGCGAAATTTGCTAAAAATTTCACCGGTGTCTTAGCGATCAAGGAAGATACTTTATTCAGGCTTTCTGGAGGCTTGTTTCACTGGTCTCACACAATAAAAATACTAAAAATTTCGGAGTTAAATTGATCATTAATGAAATTACTAAAGTCCCACTTTAGCAGTTAAGGACACGAACACAACTGGAGAGTTCAAAGGAACAAAAGCATTTACAAGACACTTGTTTCAGCACAAAACCAAGCAGAGTTCACGGGTACTGGAAGTAACAAAATTCTTGCTGTGCTTGAGTGGTCACAATTACCAATTCACCTCTAGAGTTTGCAGATTCAGGGGCCTTAAATTGAATTACCAGAGGCTGAAGGCGGTCTTTCTTCCTTGGTCGCTGCAAAATACTGCTAAAGAATTCACAGATACGTTGGCACTTAGGCATGCAGCGTTCAAAAGAAATTCATTGTATGAGTTCACCCGTACTTAAAGTACCAAAATTTAACAGGATTTGCGTGGACTTGGTTTTGTGGTCAGGCAAACAAAAATTCATCCTACCTATTTTTAAGGCGCCAGAAAACAACACACAGCATACGAAAGGAAAGTGGTCTGTCCCGTGGTCCTCTCTTGTGTGTTGTGTGTTGTTTTTGGCAACTTACGAATAGGTATAATCAATTAATGCCAACTTTCCCGGCAAGAAGTTCAGTTAAGAGAAATTCATCCTAAAAAGTCCCGGGTATGAGACAGCCTTAAAGGAAGTGACCAGAGGCTGATTATGGCTGTTCCTCTGTGGCAGCAGATACAGATACTTCTGAAAAGATAGCAGTTATCTTGATGTTTACACAATTTACTATAGCATGTTGCAAGCTCGCTTCAGTGGTCGCAGACACAAAGTGCACTGCAGTTCACAGCTACTAAGAAATTTAGTGGGACATTCATGTGAACATGCACTAACCGTTACAGATACAAGTTATCCCAGAGTTCACGAGTACATTCACCCCTGAGGAAGTTACCACTTGATGGGTGCAGCTTTTCATTCATAGTTGCGAATGTAGAACAGGGCAGATCACTGGTGCGTTGGCGGCTGCACAATTTACTAGTCATGTTCCAGGATCAGTTCAGCGATCGCAGACGCAAAAATTCACTCTTCAGATCAGAGGTGCTAGGAAAGTTAGCAAAGAAAGTCACCAGATTTCTGTGGGCTTGCTTCAGTACTGAGCAGCAACGAAGAATGATGTCGACCCAAAGCCACAGCAGGCAGATGGAAAGCACACAGTATGGCTGTAAAGTATACAAGAAAGACGTGTTAGGAATATTTATGCAAATTGCTATCCACTATGTTCATGTTAAAAAGCTGCACATTTAACAGCAATCTGCTGGTATTTAGAATAACGTTGCTTCTTTCGGGCTTTATACAAACTAGCTGGGTTGACAGTCACTAGAAAATTTATAGTAATTTCAACTCTGTGCAAAGATAAGAGAAATTATCCTAATGTCACTATGTCAGTATAGATTTGTCAAACGTCCTGATAATAATAACAATGGTACAGTTTCTCCCAAAAGCCGAAGCAGTGATTGCGATAGCAAATTATCAGACAGCTATAATAAGTAAATTAAGCATCTGTAAGTGTTATCGCCAGTGTAAATTATGGTAAACCTTCGCGTTCTCACTAAACTGACAACCTCGTGGTCGTACGCAAAGACAAACATGAACCCATGTCACTCGTTAACAGGGGAAGCTCGCTGTCGGAACGCTGGCATCCTGAAGCGAAGTAGCAGCGACAAGCTAACGTTTCTTGCTGCTTCAAGCCACAACGCGTTCTCCAAGCTTGCTGAGCTAAATTTACGCAACCTTCGACAGTATAGCTGCAAGGAAACAGCGCTCATGAAGCTCCCCCCCCCCCCCTACCGCGCCCGTACGCTGCGTACGCCGCATCAGAGGAATTTCGCCTGGAGTGTCCCTGCAATTTCAATCACAATAGTAAACAAGAAATTAGGGAAATGTAGACTGTAGTTTCACTAAGAATCCAGTGATAATATGGGGATGGAAGAAACTCGCAATCTTCTAATCACGCGCACATGTCTGAACGTACGCTGGCACAAATGATAGCAAATACGAAGGGAAAGAAAGGCGAAGGAGCTCGGTTGGCTAACAACAATATGTTAGAGGTGCTGCCTTAGAGATACAAATGCCTAAAAAAGTTCAGTTCTTAAAGCCTTATGCGCTTTTATGATTACTCTTGCAATCGCGGTTGCGCACAGAAAACGCCGGCGACAGACCCAGCTGAAACGACACGGTTAATCGTCGAAGGCGCGTGACAAATTTATTTAACAGTCAACAGGGACAAACGTTCCCGATTACTGACAATACAACGTGCGAACGAGAAATAGTCGAATAAGTAGCGTAAACATTTCAATCGTTACAGACAATTGACACGTAAGCATGACCTCAGAATCATACAAGCATGCATCCGGCAACGTGCCAATCAGCAGCTGTTCAACAAGTAACCACCCAAAAGTATCGTTATTCTCATGAACGTGTTTATACAGCGTACAAACCGCCATGGTTGCTCAGAGGCTATGATGCTAGGCTGCTCAGCACGAGGTCGCGGGATCGAATCCCGGCCATGGCGCCCGCATTTCGATGGAGGCGAAAACACCGGTGAACTTAGATTTAGGTACACGTTAAAGATCCCCAGGTGGTCGAAATTTCCGGAGTCCTCCACTACGGCGTGCCTCATAATCAGAAAGTGGTTTTGCCACGTTAAACCCCATAATTTAACTTTTTTTTAACACAGCGTATACCTACATAAAAACGCGTGGGAAAAGGCAGCAGCGCGGTCAGCCGGCTATCACGTGCAGCAGTGCTGCGATCTTGATACCAATGCCTACAGAATTTCGCGTATTTCACCCTTCCGCTATTTTACGATTGCTATCACAACCGCGGTTGCCCAAAATGTAAACGGCAGCCGACGGTTTAAGCGACACGGTTAATCAGTGAGGGCAAGCGTGCAACACAAATTTAATAGTTAACATAGACAAACGTCTCCCACTACTAACAAATCGACTAAAAAGTACAAGCAATAGTCTAAGTAGCGTAAATGTTTCGATCATTACAGGAAGCTGACAAGTTTAAGCTTCCCCTCATAACATCATGCATCCGACCACGTGCAAATGGACAGAAACTTAACAAACCCCTCGAAAGTTTTCTTATTCCGAGAAACTTGCATGGCTTTTTTTGACACGAATATACTAGCCGTAAATACAAGCGTGGCAAAAATTCACTAGCGCGGCCTGCCAACTAACCATCACGTGCAGCAAGCGCTCCGATCATGGTGCAGATGCCTGCATCTATATTCCACCACGTCCTAAGTTCGCCTACAAGCCTGTATGTTTATACGTTGATTCCAAGGACACCAGCTGTTTCATCATCCTTGAAAACCGCGATAATAATCACATACCGCTCCGTAGCACCCTACGTGCCACTCGCAGTATTGAAATAAATAAATAAATAAATAAATAAATAAATAAATAAATAAATAAATAAATAAATAAATAAATAAATAAATAAAACAAGTCCAGGAAATCCATCCTTAACGCAGTTTTACGATTGCTATCGTGATCGTTAAGCAAACAAAATACCACTAGTAGACCAAGGTCAATTAATTTAAGCGATACAGCTATTCACTACAAGCGCGTTACAGAAAGAGTCAAATCAGATAAACTTTCATATTAAAAACTGCGACTACGTGCGAAAGAGCTAATCAACGCAAAACGTTTCGACCCTTACAGAACGGAGACGTGAAGCTGACTTTAACGCCATACTAGTGTGCACCGGTTCACGTGTAAATAAGCAGAAGTTTAGCCAGCCGCCTAAAGGTTTCTTTATTCCAACAACGTGCGCGGCGCTCTTTGCTAAAAACAGATACCTACCCTAAAGACAGCGTGGTTAAATTCGGCAGCGCGACTGCCATACCATGCAGCAAGTTCTTCGATCGCTATACAAACGCCATCAAAAGTTCTGTAATTTTAAACGTACCCAGTTTTACGTTTACTTTCCCAATCACGCTTACCTACGCAGAATACAAACAGCACAGGTACTAAGTTTATGCAACGCGGTTACCATTACGAGTGCGGGACAGAAACAGTCGAGAAAAAGTTCTACTGTTACGTACTAAAAATACGACCACATGCAAACGAGCAATTAAGTTAGCGCCAACGTGTCGATCGTCACCTGCTTCTGAGAAGTAAACTTCTCTTGATGTACCACCATACTAGCATCCGATCACGGGAAAGTAAGCAGAAGTCTAACAAGCTGCGCAAAACTTTTGTTATTCCAAGAAACGGGCAAGGCACTGTATGGAAAGAGGAATATACCAGTCTTAAGGACAGACGTGGTAAAATTCAGTAATGCGGCGGGCCATTATGTACAAGCGCTTCGACCATGATGCAAATGCCTACAACAGTTCAGGTATTTTAACCTTACGCAGTTATACAATTGCTGTCGCAATCGCGATTACGCATACAAAATTTGGAGGACGGTTAAGCTGTGTCTTTAAGTGCGGAACGCGATATCACTCAGAAACCCCTAACTGCTTTTCATGTTTCACGGCAACTGCCGCTTAGGTAGCCGTAACGCTTGCCGCGACACGCTGGCGGCGAACGCTATGAACGAAGACGATCTTTCTCGCAGAAACGCGGCCTCTTGCGTAGGTTGATCTCCTGTTATTGTTTCGCAGTTTTAATGTTTCAGTTTGACAAGAGCTAACACAAAAGACATGCGCTCTCGGTGTTTTTTTAATATTACATTTGCTTTTGGGCTGCCATTCCCGAAATTGCAAAGAATAACTCTGTAAAGAATGAAAGACAAGGTATGATCAACTCTGGTTGCAGAAGAGTGGTCGGGTATGCGTGGTACGGATTTTGTTTCGATTTTTTTTTTCCGGCGAAGCGACGTCTGACGTGGGACGTGGTACGGGGATACGCCGGACGCCGACGCCAAATTTTCTGCAACATGCGGCCCTAAACGGTCTCGCGTTAAAACGTATACGAAGCTCAGGCGAGGGTATTCCGGAGTGTGCGGGCCGGGAACAGTCATTAATATTATTTTTATTATTATTCGCCAATGTTCACGAAAGAGACAACGACATCTCTCACGGACCCATCCTGTGGGAATGGTATCATTTAGCGGTGCTAAAGTCTCTCATTCAGAAATTTATTTTCGGTGGGCCTCGGTGCTGCGCAGAAACCATATAGCACAGAGTAAGCTCGTAAGTTTTGCAGACAAGCAGTACGATGCGACCGAACAAAGTATTGCAGGAGCACAACGGATGGTGAATCGCCGATTGATTGTACCGTGGCCGCAAGACATGAGGATGTGCAGTGCCCAGCATTCCATTACCCGCAGACACGACAGTCGAAAAGGTTGCAAGCCTGCTAATAGAAAAACATTGACTCCAGGAACTGTCAATTACCTCTTGATAGGGGTCCGACATACAGGCGCCGCGGAGATGGAACTCCAAGATATATATATATATATATATATATATATATATATATATATATATATATATATATATATATATATATATATATATATATAGTAAAGAGAGGAGAGGCAGGGCGGTTAACCAGACGAGCGTCCGGTTTGCTACCCTACACTGGGGGAACGGAAAGGTGGCATGGAAAGAAGGAAGCGGGCTAGAAGGAACATTGTGTGTGAACCCAGCAACGCGCCTTGAAATCAGTCAAGTCCAAGCAAGTGCTCCGCCGATACTTTAGGCAGCCGTCATTCTGCTCTCTGATGCTAATCTTGGTGCTTCCCCAAAGCTGGTGATGCACGCTGAAGTCAGATATAACTCCAAAGCGCAAAAACACCGGCGCCTGGTACATACAAACGTTCCCGCTGGAACTGATAAGCTCATGACCCAACCACCACGTTCAGAGAGAACGTGCACACTGAGCGCGAAGTGCAACACACGTGACTACAAGAAGGGCAGAGAGATCCAATAAAAGGCAGCGTTAGGTCATGTGACCGACTGCGCGCAAATCAGTGTAAAGCGTGCATGCAACAGACAGTAGCAATTCTACTCGGAGAAGGCGGTGTTGCGTCTCAGGTGGCGTTCGGGGCATGGAATCCACCCAGATCATGGATTACTATGTCAGGTTGTAGGAAATAAAGGAAAAGGGGTTTATTAGCTTAGTTACATGGCTCTGGTGCGGAAGCCCACTGCATGCTGGAGCAAGTTAAACATTTCCGTTCACATCGGGACCCTCTGTCCTCACTCTGGAAAAGTCTGTGCTTTTAATACCGTCGTTTTCCCTAGGCGAGCCGACTAGGGAATCTGAAGACTCTCCAGCAGCAAATCACCGCCATCCACTCAGTTGCGATACCACGCCCATGCTGGCAATAACCTGCAGTAACTCCGCCTCCGAAGAAACTGGTTTGGAATCTGTAGAAAGAAATCCGGCGACACTTAGTTCCTTCATCGTTGCCCCCACTTTCTTCGCTCAGGCTGCCAAGTAAAGGGCGGCTTGAGGGCCTTACGTGGAACCCTGCAACAGCCGGTTTACACGCTGTCTTGACGGCTGGATAAGTGCTGAAGGATGGGTTGTGATTTGACTCGTCCGAAACGTCTAATTAACTGCGCCTCTCAGTAAGTCGTCCCTCTTTTTCATCCTTTGCTCAGGTTTCTAGGTAATGGTGGGGTGTGCGCCGTTAAACCGTCAGTGTCCACGCTGTGTTATCGCCTGAATAGGAGGTGCGGTGGTTTGACACGTGGCAAACGTTCAATTAACACCTTTGTGGTGCTTAGACGTAAAGTTATCGCTGCCCCATTCTATGGAAAGAGTTGTGGTCGTTGCAACCGTTGCAGTACTCTGCTTTCTCGACACGTTCAGAGGGCCTAGGATATGAGGCATTCGGTTGCGCCTTGCGGTTGGTGGTAATGCGCAGCTCTTCTGTTGCTCTGCCTACTCCTAGTGACGTTTCCTCCCGATAGGCTTATGCATTTTCAGACGTTCACTGCAACTTCTCCATTTAGCGTCTTGATCAGAAGTTTGATCCTGAGTGTGGCCACTTCACGTTACAGTCTGGCATGTGTTTTCGGAAGAAAGTGCACAGTGGGCAGCCATGCAAGAGACCTAAAATTCAGTACGTGTTGGATTGTGTGTGTTGGTACCACATATAACATCTATAGAACATCCGGTTAGGAACATCCTTCCGGCATTTTTAGAAATAAAATTTTGGGATTAGTTTGCATCCCAGAAGTTCAATCTTGTGGATGTCCTCAAGATGCCTTAAAGAGTACATCCCCAAATTATAGTCCTCATGTTATATACTGGGTGTCTTAAGCGTCACTTGGACGTTCGAATCTAATCGGGATCTCCAGAGGATATTCGGGGCCTAGTGGGATGTACACGTCCTATCATACGGTGAGCTATCGCGGTTTCCCTGTCATCAGGTGACAGACAGGCGAAGTTGGCGGAGGCTCGAAAGTTCTTTGACCAATCGTGAAGGGTTGAGGTCTATCGTGAAGGTGAGGTGTATATATATATATATATATATATATATATATATATATATATATATATATATATATATATATATATATATATATATATATATATATATATATATTTATATATCATCATCATCAGCCTAGTTACGCCCACTGCAGGGCAAAGGCCTCTCCCATACTTCTCCAACTATCCCGGTCATGTACTAATTGTGGCCATGTTGTCCCTGCAAACGTCTTAATGTCATCCGCCCACCTAACTTTCTGCCGCCCCCTGCTACGCATCCCTTCCCTTGGAGTCCAGTCCGTAACCCTTAGTGACCATCGGTTATCTTCCCTCCTCATTACATGTCCGGCATATGCCCATTTCTTTTTCTTGATTTCAACTAAGATGTCGTTTACCCGCGTTTGTTGCCTCACCCAATCTGCTCTTTTCTTATCCCTTAACGTCACACCCATCATTCTTCTTTCCATAGCTCGTTGCGTCGTCCTCAATTTCAGCAGAACCCTTTTCGTAAGTCTCCAGGTTTCTGCCCCATATGTGAGTACTGGTAACACACAGCTGTTATACACTTTCCTTTTGAGGGATAGTGGCAACCTGCTGTTCATGATTTGAGAATGCCTGCCAAACGCACCCCAGCCCATTCTTATTCTTCAGGTTACTTCAGTCTCATGATCCGGATCCGTGGTCACTACCTGCCCTAAGTAGATGTAGTCCCTTACCCCTGCCAGTGCTTCGCTACCTATCGTAAACTGCTGTTCTCTTCCGAGCCTGTTAAACATTACTTTAGTTTTCTGCAGATTAATTTTCAGACCCACCCTTCTGCTTTGCCTCTCCAGGTCAGTGAGCATGCATTGCAATTGGTCTCCTGAGTTACTAAGCAAGGCAATATCATCAGCGAATCGCAAGTTGCTAAGGTATTCTCCATCAACGTTTATCCCCAATTCTTCCTACTCCAGGCCTCTGAATACCTCCTGTAAACATGCTGTGAATAGCATTGGAGATATCGTATCTCCCTGTCTGACGCCTTTCTTTATAGGGATTTTGTTGCTTTCTTTGTGGAGGACTACGGTGGCTGTGGAGCCGCTATAGATATCTTCCAGTATCTTTACATATGGCTCATCTACACCCTGATTCCGTAATGCCTCCATGACTGCTGAGGTTTCGACAGAATCAAACGCTTTCTCGTAATCAATGAAAGCTATATATAACGGTTGGTTATATTCTGCACATTTCTCTATCACTTGATTGATAGTGTGAATATGGTCTATTGTTGAGTAGCCTTTACGGAATCCTGCCTGGTCCTTTGGTTGACAGAAGTCTAAGGTGTTCCTGATTCTATTTGCGATTACCTTAGTAAATACTTTGCAGGCAACGGACAGTAAGCTGATCGGCCTATAATTTTTCAAGTCTTTGGCGTCCCCTTTCTTATGGATTAGGATTATGTTAGCGTTCTTCCATGATTCCGGTACGCTCGAGGTTATGAGACATTGCGTATACAGGGTGGCCAGTTGCTCTAGAACAATCTGACCACCACCCTTCAACAAATCTGCTGTTACCTGATCCTCCCCAGCTGCCTTCCCCCTTTGCATAGCTGCTAAGGCTTTCTTTACTTCTTCTGGCGTTACCTGTGGGATTTCGAATTCCTCTAGGCTATTCTCTCTTCCACTATCGTCGTGGGTGCCACTGGTACTGTATAAATCTCTATAGAACTCCTCAGCCACTTGAACTATCTCATCCATATTAGTAACGATATTGCCGGCTTTGTCTCTTAACGCACACATCTGATTCTTGCCTATTCCTAGTTTCTTCTTCACTGTTTTTAGGCTTCCTCCATTCCTGAGAGCCTGTTCAATTCTATCCATATTATAGTTCGTGATGTCCGCTGTCTTACGCTTGTTGATTAACTTAGAAAGTTCTGCCAGTTCTATTCTAGCTGTGGGGTTACAGGCTTTCATACATTGGCGTTTCTTGATCAGATCTTTCGTCTCCTGCGATAGCTTACTGGTTTCCTGTCTAACGGAGTTACCACCGACTTCTATTGCGCACTCCTTAATGGTTCCCATGAGATAGTCGTTCATTGCTTCAACACTAAGGTCCTCTTCCTGAGTTAAAGCCGAATACCTGTTCTGTAGCTTGATCCGGAATTCCTCTAGTTTCCCTCTTACCGCTAACTCATTGATTGGCTTCTTGTGTACCAGTTTCTTCCGTTCCCTCCTCAAGTCTAGGCTAATTCGAGTTCTTACTATCCTATGGTCACTGCAGCGTACCTTGCCGAGCACGTCTACATCTTGTATGATGCCAGGGTTCGCGCAGAGTATGAAGTCGATTTCATTTCTAGTCTCATCATTCGGGCTCCTCCACGTGGACTTTCGGCTAACCCGCTTGCGGCAAAAGGTGTTCATTATCCGCATATTATTCTGTTCTGCAAACTCTACTAATAACTCTCCTCTGCTATTCCTAGAGCCTGTGCCATATTCCCCCACTGACTTGTCTCCGGCCTGCTTCTTGCCTACCTTGGCATTGAAGTCGCCCATCAGTATAGTGTATTTTGTTTTGACTTTACCCATCGCCGATTCCACGTCTTCATAAAAGCTTTCGACTTCCTGGTCATCATGACTGCATGTAGGGGCATAGACTTGTACCACCTTCAATTTGTACCTCTTATTAAGTTTCACAACAAGACCTTCCACCCTCTCGTTAATGCTATAGAATTCCTGTATGTTACCAGCTATTTCCTTATTAATCAGGAATCCGACTCCTAGTTCTCGTCTCTCCGCTAAGCCCCGGTAACACAGTACTTGCCCGCTTTTTAGCACTGTATATGCTTCTTTTGTCCTCCTAACCTCACTGAGCCCTATTATATCCCATTTGGTACCCTCTAATTTCTCCAATAACACTGCTAGACTCGCCTCACTAGATAGCGTTCTAACGTTAAACGTTGCCAGGTTCAGATTCCAATGGCGGCCTGTTCGGAGCCAGGTATTCTTAGCACCCTCTGCAGCGTTACAGATCTGACCGCCGCCGTGGTCAGTTGCTTCGCGGCTGCTGGGGACTGAGGGCCGGGGTTTGATTGTTGTATTCATATAGGAGGTTGTGGCCAAGTACTGCACCAGGGTGGCCAATCCTGCTCTGGTGAGAGAGTGCGTTACCGGTTCTGGTCACCGGGATCAGGCCGCACTCCAGGCCTGTTTGTGCAATTTTCTCAACACACGGTTTTTTTTTTGTATTTCCCGGAGGAGAATTGCGCGGCACCGGCATTTGAATCACGGTGCTCTTGCACTGGAGACGGATACTCTACCGTCCCCGCAGGAGTTAAATTAAAAATTGAATTATGGTGTTTTGCGTGACAAAAACCACTTTCTGATTATGCACGCCGTAGTGGAGGACTCCGAAAATTTCGACCACCTGGGGTTCTTTAACGTGCAACTAATTCTAAGTACACGGGTGTTTTCGCATTTCGCGCCCATCGAAATGCGGCCGCCGTGGCCGGGGTCCGATCCCGCGACCTCGTGCTCAGCAGTCTAACACCATGACCACTGAGCAACCACGTCGGGTCCCGCAGGAGTTGTACGCCTCATTTAACCTACAGTGGTGCCCTATTTGATCAGTCAAGGTGGGCCAATCTGAGCTCGGTAATACCGCATGGATGGCACTCGGCTAGAGAACCTGGTATTTATGACCTGCACATGTGTGGCCACACATAATGGAGGATATATAATTTTTTTAGGAGGGTTTCCGTACAGTGATAAAAGGAAGGAAAATACCTTAAAAGAAAGAACAAGAAAGGAAAAAAAATGAACATAACATATGATTTGAACTCGTGATCCTTCAATGTTGCCGGGAAAGGTAGCTCAGTCGGTTGGTTCGTCAAGCCAGCGGTTACTTTCAAGCGCTATAGCTCCTGCTCCGAGCCTCATACTTATGTGGAAAGGGGCTGGTGTTGTCCGCGACAGTCGATTTGTCGCGGCCGGAACGAAGCCTCCCCTCTCCGCCGGCCAGGCGTGGAAAACGCGCTTTCCGATCGCTCAAGGTTGCGTAGGAATAGTATAGTTCTAGCGTCTAGGAAAAGCTTTAACAGGTGCGAGGACGGCACGCATAGCGTGGGAAGCTAGCCGCCGGAATAGCTATCTTCGAGAGCTATTCTATATTATATTATATTATACTTCGAGAGCTATGATTGATGCTTTTCTATATATATGTATTCATCTCATCTATGCGATCGCATGCGCGTGCTGTTTCTTTGTCTCTGCCTGTAGTAGTTAAGAGAGCCAGTTTAAGGGCGGAGAAGAGGGAAGGAAAGGAAAGCAAACTTGCAGCGCCGTCGTTTTAAAGCGCAACCGTGGTAGAGAAACGGAAAGGCGATATAAGCATGCGTGGCCATGATACGCACACGACAAACTGCCTTACAATATTTAAAATTGAGGGGTAGTTTCGTTAACAAACTATAACACGGCAATCAGCACTCGAATATAATTATAACCCTAATAATAATTGTAAATATTCATCTCATCTATAGGATCTAAAGCGCGCGCTGTTTCTTGCCTCTGCGTGTAGTAGTTAAGAGCCAGTTTAAGGACGGAGAAGAGGGAAGGAAAAGAAAGCAAACTTGCAGCGCCGTGGTTTTAAGGCGCAACCGTGGTAGAGAAACGGAAAGGCGATATAAGCATGCGTGGCCATGATACGCACACGACAAACTGCCTTACAATATTTAGACTTGAGGGGAAGCTTCGTTAACAAACTATAACACGGCAATGAGCACTCGAATACGACGAGAGAAATAATTGAGACGTGGAAAATTCCCTTGAAATAAATCTGGTTTGCGAGACAAATGCTTGTATGTATTGAATCTCTTAAAAGATGAGGGGGGAAATATGCGCTCACCGAGAGGGCATCGTCCGCACGAGACCACCACCACGCTCCTTACGGGGATGTGGAGAGCTTCGCGGCCGGAACGAAGCCTCCCCTCTCCGCCGGCCAGGCGTGGAAAACGCGCTTTCCGATCGCTCAAGGTTGCGTAGGAATAGTATAGTTCTAGCGTCTAGGAAAAGCTTTAACAGGTGCGAGGACGGCACGCATAGCGTGGGAAGCTAGCCGCCGGAATAGCTATCTTCGAGAGCTATTCTATATTATATTATATTATACTTCGAGAGCTATGACTGATGCTTTTCTATATATATGTATTCATCTCATCTATGAGATCGCATGCGCGTGCTGTTTCTTTGTCTCTGCGTGTAGTAGTTAAGAGAGCCAGTTTAAGGGCGGAGAAGAGGGAAGGAAAGGAAAGCAAACTTGCAGCGCCGTGGTTTTAAAGCGCAACCGTAGTAGAGAAACGGAAAGGCGATATAAGCATGCGTGGCCATGATACGCGCACGACAAACTGCCGTACAATATTTAAAATTGAGGGGTAGTTTCGTTAACAAACTATAACACGGCAATCAGCACTCGAATATAATTATAACCCTAATAATAATTGTAAATATTCATCTCATCTATAGGATCTAAAGCGCGCGCTGTTTCTCGCCTCTGCGTGTAGTAGTTAAGAGAGCCAGTTTAAGGGCGGAGAAGAGGGAAGGAAAACAAAGCAAACTTGCAGCGCCGTGGTTTTAAGGCGCAACCGTGGTAGAGAAACGGAAAGGCGATATAAGCATGCGTGGCCATGATACGCACACGACAAACTGCCTTACAATATTTAGACTTGAGGGGAAGCTTCGTTAACAAACTATAACACGGCAATGAGCACTCGAATACGACGAGAGAAATAATTGGGACGTGGAAAATTCCTTGAAATAAATCTGGTTTGCGAGACAAATGCTTGTATGTATTGAATCTCTTATAAGATGAGGGGGGAAATATGCGCTCACCGAGAGGGCATCGTCCGCACGAGACCACCACCAGGCTCCTTACGGGGATGTGGAGAGCTTCGCGGCCGGAACGAAGCCTCCCCTCTCCGCCGGCCAGGCGTGGAAAACGCGCTTTCCGATCGCTCAAGGCTGCGTAGGAATAGTATAGTTCTAGCGTCTAGGAAAAGCTTTAACAGGTGCGAGGACGGCACGCATAGCGTGGGAAGCTAGCCGCCGGAATACCTATCTTCGAGAGCTATTCTATAATATATTATATTATACTTCGAGAGCTATGACTGATGCTTTTCTATGTATATGTATTCATCTCATCTATGCGATCGCATGCGCGTGCTGTTTCTTTGTCTCTGCCTGTAGTAGTTAAGAGAGCCAGTTTAAGGGCGGAGAAGAGGGAAGGAAAGGAAAGCAAACTTGCAGCGCCGTCGTTTTAAAGCGCAACCGTGGTAGAGAAACGGAAAGGCGATATAAGCATGCGTGGCCATGATACGCACACGACAAACTGCCTTACAATATTTAAAATTGAGGGGTAGTTTCGTTAACAAACTATAACACGGCAATCAGCACTCGAATATAATTATAACCCTAATAATAATTGTAAATATTCATCTCATCTATAGGATCTAAAGCGCGCGCTGTTTCTTGCCTCTGCGTGTAGTAGTTAAGAGCCAGTTTAAGGACGGAGAAGAGGGAAGGAAAAGAAAGCAAACTTGCAGCGCCGTGGTTTTAAGGCGCAACCGTGGTAGAGAAACGGAAAGGCGATATAAGCATGCGTGGCCATGATACGCACACGACAAACTGCCTTACAATATTTAGACTTGAGGGGAAGCTTCGTTAACAAACTATAACACGGCAATGAGCACTCGAATACGACGAGAGAAATAATTGAGACGTGGAAAATTCCCTTGAAATAAATCTGGTTTGCGAGACAAATGCTTGTATGTATTGAATCTCTTAAAAGATGAGGGGGGAAATATGCGCTCACCGAGAGGGCATCGTCCGCACGAGACCACCACCACGCTCCTTACGGGGATGTGGAGAGCTTCGCGGCCGGAACGAAGCCTCCCCTCTCCGCCGGCCAGGCGTGGAAAACGCGCTTTCCGATCGCTCAAGGTTGCGTAGGAATAGTATAGTTCTAGCGTCTAGGAAAAGCTTTAACAGGTGCGAGGACGGCACGCATAGCGTGGGAAGCTAGCCGCCGGAATAGCTATCTTCGAGAGCTATTCTATATTATATTATATTATACTTCGAGAGCTATGACTGATGCTTTTCTATATATATGTATTCATCTCATCTATGAGATCGCATGCGCGTGCTGTTTCTTTGTCTCTGCGTGTAGTAGTTAAGAGAGCCAGTTTAAGGGCGGAGAAGAGGGAAGGAAAGGAAAGCAAACTTGCAGCGCCGTGGTTTTAAAGCGCAACCGTAGTAGAGAAACGGAAAGGCGATATAAGCATGCGTGGCCATGATACGCGCACGACAAACTGCCGTACAATATTTAAAATTGAGGGGTAGTTTCGTTAACAAACTATAACACGGCAATCAGCACTCGAATATAATTATAACCCTAATAATAATTGTAAATATTCATCTCATCTATAGGATCTAAAGCGCGCGCTGTTTCTCGCCTCTGCGTGTAGTAGTTAAGAGAGCCAGTTTAAGGGCGGAGAAGAGGGAAGGAAAACAAAGCAAACTTGCAGCGCCGTGGTTTTAAGGCGCAACCGTGGTAGAGAAACGGAAAGGCGATATAAGCATGCGTGGCCATGATACGCACACGACAAACTGCCTTACAATATTTAGACTTGAGGGGAAGCTTCGTTAACAAACTATAACACGGCAATGAGCACTCGAATACGACGAGAGAAATAATTGGGACGTGGAAAATTCCTTGAAATAAATCTGGTTTGCGAGACAAATGCTTGTATGTATTGAATCTCTTATAAGATGAGGGGGGAAATATGCGCTCACCGAGAGGGCATCGTCCGCACGAGACCACCACCAGGCTCCTTACGGGGATGTGGAGAGCTTCGCGGCCGGAACGAAGCCTCCCCTCTCCGCCGGCCAGGCGTGGAAAACGCGCTTTCCGATCGCTCAAGGCTGCGTAGGAATAGTATAGTTCTAGCGTCTAGGAAAAGCTTTAACAGGTGCGAGGACGGCACGCATAGCGTGGGAAGCTAGCCGCCGGAATACCTATCTTCGAGAGCTATTCTATAATATATTATATTATACTTCGAGAGCTATGACTGATGCTTTTCTATGTATATGTATTCATCTCAACTATGCGATCCCATGCGCGTGCTGTTTCTTTGTCTCTGCGTGTAGTAGTTAAGAGAGCCAGTTTAAGGGCGGAGAAGAGGGAAGGAAAGGAAAGCAAACTTGCAGCGCCGTGGTTTTAAAGCGCAACCGTGTTAGAGAAACGGAAAGGCGATATAAGCATGCGTGGCCATGATACGCACACGACAAACTGCCTTACAATATTTAAAATTGAGGGGTAGTTTCGTTAACAAACTATAACACGGCAATCAGCACTCGAATATAATTATAACCCTAATAATAATTGTAAATATTCATCTCATCTATAGGATCTAAAGCGCGCGCTGTTTCTTGCCTCTGCGTGTAGTAGTTAAGAGAGCCAGTTTAAGGGCGGAGAAGAGATAAGGAAAAGAAAGCAAACTTGCAGCGCCGTGGTTTTAAGGCGCAACCGTGGTAGAGAAACGGAAAGGCGATATAAGCATGCGTGGCCATGATACGCACACGACAAACTGCCTTACAATATTTTAACTTGAGGGGAAGCTTCGTTAACAAACTATAACACGGCAATGAGCACTCGAATACGACGAGAGAAATAATTGAGACGTGGAAAATTCCCTTGAAATAAATCTGGTTTGCGAGACAAATGCTTGTATGTATTGAATTTCTTAAAAGATCAGGGGGGAAATATGCGCTCACCGAGAGGGCATCGTCCGCACGAGACCACCACCAGGCTCCTTACGGGGATGTGGAGAGCTTCGCGGCCGGAACGAAGCCTCCCCTCTCCGCCGGCCAGGCGTGGAAAACGCGCTTTCCGATCGCTCAAGGTTGCGTAGGAATAGTATAGTTCTAGCGTCTAGGAAAAGCTCTAACAGGTGCGAGGACGGCACGCATAGCGTGGGAAGCTAGCCGCCGGAATAGCTATCTTCGAGAGCTATTCTATATTATATTATATTATACTTCGAGAGCTATGACTGATGCTTTTCTATATATATGTATTCATCTCATCTATGCGATCGCATGCGCGTGCTGTTTCTTTGTCTCTGCGTGTAGTAGTTAAGAGAGCCAGTTTAAGGGCGGAGAAGAGGGAAGGAAAGGAAAGCAAACTTGCAGCGCCGTGGTTTTAAAGCGCAACCGTGGTAGAGAAACGGAAAGGCGATATAAGCATGCGTGGCCATGATACGCACACGACAAACTGCCTTACAATATTTAAAATTGAGGGGTAGTTTCGTTAACAAACTATAACACGGCAATCAGCACTCGAATATAAATATAACCCTAAAAATAATTGTAAATATTCATCTCATCTATAGGATCTAAAGCGCGCGCTGTTTCTTGCCTCTGCGTGTAGTAGTTAAGAGAGCCAGTTTAAGGGCGGAGAAGAGGGAAGGAAAAGAAAGCAAACTTGCAGCGCCGTGGTTTTAAGGCGCAACCGTGGTAGAGAAACGGAAAGGCGATATAAGCATGCGTGGCCATGATACGCACACGACAAACTGCCTTACAATATTTAGACATGAGGGGAAGCTTCGTTAACAAACTATAACACGGCAATGAGCACTCGAATACGACGAGAGAAATAATTGAGACGTGGAAAATTCCCTTGAAATAAATCTGGTTTGCGAGACAAATGCTTGTATGTATTGAATCTCTTAAAAGATGAGGGGGGAAATATGCGCTCACCGAGAGGGCATCGTCCGCACGATATATATATATATATATATACCCGGAGCAATAGCAACTGCCCTCTTAAGTTCCATTATCACCTTTTGCAAAAGCTTGATCTCAGTGACTCCTACAATTATTTCACAACAGCTAGATAGTGCCTTCGCCGTCCGTAAGGCACCATTAACTACTTTGCATTTAATATTTAATCCAAGCACCTTTGCATTTTGCATACACCTCACCCATAACCATTTCCCTAGTCTAGGAAATATGAGCAGGATGATTTGCTTATATCATCGAAGTGGCGAGACACCCAGACACCTACTATGAGCCTCGTATAAACGCCTAAAATAGAAGTAAAAAGTGGGTTCAACAGCTGTTTTTAAAAGTCGTAGTTAAAGGCGAAATGGTGGAGGCAACCGAATATCCTAGGGTCCAGTTTACGACTGCTCAGAGTACAGGAAGATCACTGGAAGGCCACAAGGTCAGTGGAAGCTGCAGTCTCGTGCGATGGCATATCTGTGGGCGCTTTCCGCAAACAATATTTATACAGTTCAGGAAATAAAAGTGGAGTGGAATTAGGGAGACGCAGATCACGAAGGGGCCGTATTACCTACCATTACTGACATGATGGTTGTGTCGATGCTATGATGCTAGAAAACCAACGAGCGCGAAGAAAACGTTGACGCGAGTCGATGATAATGGTTTCGCACAACTCAGGAAGATAAAATTCCATATAAACACTCACAAAGTGCATGACAATCAAAATCACGCTAATGGCCAAAATGGCCCTAATGCAAACAATATACTATGACCATGTGGTACAAATCTTTCTGAAGGGGCCTTACTAGAAACGACTGAACATCTACGCAACCTACATTATTACATTACATTGCGATCGTATTCACGGTGCCGCGCAACATTAGGGCCGTTAGAGAAATGATCTTGAATTAGCGTCCGCCTTCTGTAATAAGGCGCGATATTAAAACAGCCCGTATATCTTCATTTACGCTGAACATAACAGGGCTCAGGCGAGACCTATCATGACCATAAAGGAACTAAATGTAGAATTCCACTAGAACCACAAAGAACGCGAACTTGTTTCCGGCTGTTTGCTTTCGCGAGTAGGAGGAAACCTCAGAGCTCGACTCCTTCGGTGCTGTCTGCCTACTGGGCCCGGCACACCAGTGGTCGTTGGCCTTCCAGGTGCTGTGCGAACACCATGACCTCCCGTTGCTCTGGGACATTGCCAACCGGTATGACAGCGGCGATCTCTCTTTTATTAAGACATGGTGCCCCACTTCGCCTTTCACAGTGTGACACTATGTAGAACGCGACGTCCATCTGCAACGACCTACTAATGTACCAAAGGTCCATGATTCGTTTTCAGTTACGTAAAGCAGTAGAAAAGTAGAGTATTATCCGAAGGAAAATCCTTCGCGCAGTTTGACAGCCTCAGAGGAAGAATATTTAACTGTTATGCCCTGGGGCTAGTGGTGCTAAATGATTGTTGAAAGTTGCTGCGTTTTATTTTGTTTAATTCGCATAAATGTTCCCATGTTCTCGCGAAACCAGCATCAGTCACGAAAGTAGGCACTGGAGCAGCATTTCGTTTGATCATATATGTAGACGGTAATGCGATCAGCATTGAAGCAATACAGCGACCAATTGTATTTTCACCGAAGAGACGCGTCATGTTTTCGGGGCTGTAAGTAACCGGGCTCCCAAATTAATAGTTGTGGAGTTTTTACGTGCCTAAACCACGATATGGCTATATCGTTTACTTAGGCAGCGCAAACTAGCATAGGCGGAGGGAAATGAAACTTCAGAATCAAAGACAAGGTGGCCCGAGAAATAGAAGAATCACTTTTTATAAGCAAATAGGGCGAAACCTCTGTGTCACGAGACAGTCCATCATGCTGCATCACGCTGACTTAGATTGCCTGGACGCCCACCACTAAGTGATGTAGGAATAAAAAATTTTTCTAGGGACCACATGTGTTTATCAGTGTGGCTACCTATGTGCCTGTTTTTCAATTATTCCTCATTTTTTAAAATTATGGTGTTTTACGTGCCAAAACCACTTTCTGATTATGAGGCACGCCGTAGTGGTGGACTCCGGAAATTTCGACCACCTGGGGTTCTTTAACGTGCACCAAAATCTAAGTACAGGGGTGTTTTCGCATTTCGCCCCCGTCGAAATGCGGCCACTGTGGCCGGGATTCGATCCCGCGACCTCGTGCTCAGCAGCCTAACACCATAGCCACTGAGCAACCACGGCGGGTCATTCCGCATTTGAAAGTATATGTGTTTTCTTTTCGCCCATCTATGATAGCGCTGTCTAAGTCAAAATGTAGAATTCTTTCAGAAAACTTGCGTCCGAGTTATGGATGAATTTGACTTCACCCTGCCATCTGCTAGCCACCTGGTTAGCTCAGATGGTAGAGTTGCCCTGGAATGGCGGTGGTTCGGGGTTTGGGTCCCGGACCAGGAAGATTTTTTTTTCAACTGCGAGGCTTTTTCTTTCGAGGAACCCGTATCGGTTTCCTTTGTAGCAATTTGCTACGCTTGGGTGAATGTCTCATTTTTCCTTTAATAATTACTTCTCTCTACCTTGAGGTTTTGCGCGGGAATGTTACGTCAAACCACGCCGTAGTGGGAGGTTCCGTAGTAATTTCGACGCCGTATACTTCTTTAAATCTTAACCAATGCTCGGCACAAAGGCGTTCTTACATTTCGCCCTAACCGAAATACGGCCGCAGCAGCAGGGATATTTTTCACGCCCTCTAGGGCTTAGCAGCGTACTGTCAAAGCCGCTAAGCCTACCTGGTGGGTAGCCGAGCTCCTCCTCCGCGTTTCTTTTGGATACGCTGCGTCATCTAGCGACGCCACCACGATTTCCGCACCTGATGAGTGTAAGATTTTGAAAGGCGTTTATTAGTCACCGGCGCTTGGGATTGGGACCGACCGTTAGTGCAGGGCACGGACTTCTTGCAAGAGCGGCATTCACGAGAAAAAGCGCTGGAGAGGACGACCCACTTTGTCGTCCCAATACTTTTCTACATTTACCCACAGTAACGAAAAGGGAGCCACCCGGCGCCCTAACAACTTTTCCCTATGAGTGGGTCATAGAAGGTCCTAAGTCGGTCGGCGTTGGCAATGTCTCATCCACGACGGCGCATGTCCGAAGAGGGTTCAACTTCAACAGGCTGGATCACGTAGTTGACCGGAGATGTGCATTCGACAAAGCGGTAGGAGCTTTCATACTTTGGTAGTGGTTTCGACGAGAGACCAGGTGCAGCGGAAGTAACCCCGAAAGCCACAAAAGCTCCCCGGGGAGCAACGTGAGCGCAGGAGTGGTGTCACCATGAACGCTCTTCTGGCGCGCTTGGTCATTTGAAGTGAAGGCCAGCGTCAGATCGCGACACTCTTCGGCATTTCTGGCCGTGGCAGACATAGGCGCACATTCAGATGCATCCGGCTTGTACAAAAGGATTGTGTCACTTGTGTGCTACGGCTGACAGCCGTACAATAACCAAAAGGGGGAAAATCAAGTGGTGCTCTGAGTGGCGATAATATAGGCGTAGGTAGTAAAGGGCAGAATGGCATGCCAATTTGGGTTCGGAGGCTACGTACACTGCGAGCATGTCGCCAAGTGCGCGGTTAAAGCGGTCCATGAGACCATTGACCTGCAGATGGTAGGCAGTAGTCGTGCGGTGGATAACCTGGCATTCTATGGAAGTGGCTTCAAGGACTTCAAACACGAACACACGTCCGCGATCGCTGAGAAACTCCTGTGGTAGACGATGACGCATTATTATTCACTGAAGCAGCAAGGAGGCAGCATCACGCACTCTAGCTGCCGGAAGAGCGGCAGTTTCGGAGCATTACGTGAGGTGGTCAACAGCCACAATGGCCCTGCGGTTACCAGCATATATCAAAGGAAGTGGCCCATACAAATCAATGCTGACGCGCCCGAACGGCCGGTTAGGACAAGGTAACGAATGGTTCCACACCGGCTGGCGAGAGTGGCGGTGAAGATTTCCAGCGTTGGCAATATGGGCACGAGCAAACGAACTTCTGAACGGAGCTGTGCTGACCGCGCCAGTAGTACCGCTGTCGATAGCGCTGGTAAGTTTTGAGTACTCCCGAGTGCGCACACTGTATGCCAGAGTGGAATGATGCGCATATTTCCAAACGCAGACTGCTGTGTACTACTAGCAACCAGTGGCGGCCATCGGTGGTGTAACTGCGTCGGTGGAGTAGGTCATAGCGAATGGAGAAATGGGGGCTTGGTGACGTAACGGGCGAGTGATTGGTTGTGCCCATAGATCAGAGAGCATGCCTATGAGCGAGGCGATCCGGTGGTCCTTACGGTGCTTGGAAGCGATGGTGCGAAGGTCGATGGAAGACCTTCGCTGGGATACGGAGCAGTAGGCATTGTTGTCGGGCGAGGGAAAGGGCGAGAGCGCCTCGGCGTCAGAGTGCTTACGGACGCTAAAGTGGAGCACGAGAATATGCTAGTCCTGCAAGCCAAGTTTCCAGCGGGCAAAGCGGCCTGAAGTCAGCAAACGGCGCAGGATAGTGAACTCTTACGTCTTACTCTGACGACCATGAAGTGAGGGGCCCGCTGCTTCCAATGAACTTCGCCAGGGCGGAATGATGGTGGCGAGATTAGGGATGAAGTGTCTAAAGTAGGAACACAGACCTCCAATACTGCACAGGTCTTTTACGGATGTAAGTTAGGAAATTTGGCAATGGCCCGAAGCTCGGCTGGATCCGGTAGAATTCCATCCTTGAAGACGACGTAACCTAGAATGGCCAGCTGCCGAGCAGCAAATCAGCACTTCTTAAGGCTTAGTTGTAGCCCTGCGCTTGATAAAAACGGCAATACAGACAGCAGCCATTGAAGGTAAGTGGGGAAGTCAGGAGCAAAAAGAATAACGTCGTGAAGATAGCACAAGCGCAAGTGCCACTTCAAGCTGTGCAGAGCTATGTCCATTATGCGCTCAAACGCTGCGCGTGCATTACAAACTCCAAAAGGCATTACGTTAAATTCGTGTAAGCCGTCGGGTATGACAAAAGCTGTCTTCAGCCGATCAGCGTCTGCCATGGGTACTTACCAATAACCTGGGCGCAAATCTAGGGATGAAAAGAATTTTGCGCCTTGTAGACTGTCAATCGCGTCTTCTATGCACGGGCGAGGGTGGACGTCCTTGCGAGTGATCTTGTTCAGGCGGTGGTAGTTCACACAAAACCGCACAGAACCACCTTTCGTCGTAACTAGGATTACAGGGGATGCCCATTGACTGTTAGAAGATCGTCTCACCTTGCGGCGAAGCATGTCGTCGACTTGTTCGTTGATTACACGACGTTCTGCAGCATACACGCGATAAAGACGTTGCCACAATCGCAGTAGCGGGCCGGTTTCGATGCGATTTGTAACTGTTGGCGCCAGGCCAAGGGAATATTGCCCTACATCGAAAGAATAACGAAATTCGTCTAGAAGGCACAAAAGTTGAAACCACTTGACCGGTGTTCGGGCATCGGCAATAAAAGAACCGAACACATCACTGGACGTAGAAACAGCACTGAGCGCACTGGAACTAGCACAGTAATTGTCATTGGCGACGTCCATAACTGGCACGTCTTCGATCACTTCTAGATTGCCAAGACATTCCCCTCGGAGCAGTAACATAAGGTATGGAAACGGGTGGCAAACGAAAATTGTGCTGTAGCCCTGTTAGATGTCCACTGTCGCAAAATGTAGCTGCAGACCTTTCTGAGTGACAAGCGGTCAGATGAAGACAGTAGCGCAGGAGCGTCTGTGATTCCGCTACAGGACATGGGTACAACCTTTGAGGCGTTCGGACGAGTGTGGGTGTCGGCTGTCGGCTTGGACAAGTAGTTTTCTTGAGAGGGAAGAATTGTCGGTGGGCCGCAAATCTAATAGTGACGACAGTTCTATTTCGGCCCATGCGCAATGAATAACGGCATTGTGGCGCTAGAGAAAATCACAGCCAAGGGTAACGTCATGAGAGCACGGGGAAAGCATGATGAATTCTATGGTGTTTAGAACATCGGCAATGACCGCACTGGTTATGGGGAGGGACAGCCCACAGATGGGCGGCGTGATTTTCCAATGTAAGCGGCAAACCTTAGCGTTCGTAACACATACGGCAGCTGCTTTGTCCACGAGTGCAGATGCGCGAAAACTGTCAACAAACACTTCGATTACGTTCGAGGGACCACGGTGAGGACTTTCATATTTCGTCGTTGCCGCAGCCCCTGCCTCATGGACTACGACGATTAGTTTTTCTCGTCCCGATTTACTGGGAGAAGTCGCATTGGCGACAGTGAGCGACAGCGTGGAGTAGGTGAACGGCGAGTAGTTGCGCTCGAGCACAATGTCGGCGACATAGCTGACGGGGGGCCGTAGTATGAACGGTTGAACTGGCTTGTCTTTCTTGGGTGGTGCGGCGCTAGGCGGTTGCACATGATTATAAAAACGTGCGACGTGACCGGCGTACCCGTACGCAAAGCATATTGGCCGGTTGTCGGGAGTACGCCACCGGCTCGCCGGGGCAGCTCCCATCCATGTGACAGGACGTTTTGAAGGGCGGCTGCTGGAATGTCTGCGCTGCGGCCGGCAGTCGGAGTCTAGGCACGAAGTCGGCAAAAAGGAAAGGTATACTTGATAAAAGTGGCAGGGTCCACGCGACGACGTCAGCGTAGCTTAGCGGTGTAGCCGCAAGTTATTGTTTCTGGTCTGGCAAGACCTCGGCGATTTCCTGCTCGATTGCATGACGCAGTGGAGGCATACCATTCGATGCAGGCTGTTGGAAATGCGACGGCTGAGCGAGGGATATCAAGGAGAGCTGGCGTAAAACTGCCTTCCGAACGAACGCTTTCATTTTAGCAAGCAACGCTGACTGGGCGGAGGTGGTAGCCAAGCCAACAATGAGGTCGTCGCGCGAGGAAGGGCGGCATGTCAATGAGCGCCGCCTGCGTAGCTCCTGGTAGGTTCGGCATAAAGTGATGATGTCTGTCACGGACTGAGGATTCTTGACCAGTAGCATGTTGAAAGCATCGGCCTCTATTCCTTTTAAGACATTTCTGATTTTGTCGCACGCCGAAATCGCGGCATCGACTTTCTTACACAAGCTCAGTAGATCTTCTATGTAGCTGGTAAATGATTCACACGGCTGCTTGGCACGTCCTCTCGCAAACACAATTACACTCGCAGCTTGCACACAGCAAAGCGAACGAACGCAGCCACTAAAGAGGTCTTGAACGAGGACCGCGTCGGACAGTCGGTCTCATGGTTGTTGTACACGAGAGTGGCGACGCCCCCGAGTAAGAAGAGCACGTTTCTCAGCTTCGCGGTATCGTCCCAATTTTTGTGGGTGTTTGCCCTTGCTTATTCATCAACGTCGGTGCCGTCCGTGCCGCTGAGAATGTCACGGTCACTGTTGCGAGGCGCACTAAAGCACAGGACGGACTGAGGAGGCGCTTGCTGGGATTGAGTAACAAGAGTTCATTGGGATGCGTCTTCAGGCATGGTTGAGCGTAGGGTACGGGATCGACATTCCAGGTTTTACGTTGTAGACCGATGCAACCTCCATCACTTGTAAAGGCGTTTATTACGTTTATTGGTCACCAATGTTTGGAACCGACCATTAGCACAGGGCATGAACTCTGTGCACGAGCGGCATTCACGGGAAAAATCACTGAACCGGAGATCGACTAGAAGTCGCTCCGGCGAGATTCTGACAAGATTGTCAGTATATACAAGTATATGACGGCAATTTCATTTCACCCAACACGGGAGAAATATTCAATTTTTTCCGAGCTTAATTCACAATTCTTAGGGTACACCCCGCGTCCCACTACAAGCAGCGGCTAACTTTCTACATATCTCATTTCTATTCAGCCCCGTACCATGGTAACTGGACAGTCTATGGTTGAATGGGTAGCGCATTCGGATGGTATGCTGAGGAAGCAAGGTTCAAAGCCAGCCTTCGGAACAAGTTAGGTCACTGGGTATGTGGTAGTATGCAGATACGTGCCGTTCTTCAAAGAGCCCCTTTCTCGCCGCCATGGGTCGCTGTAGATGCGGTACTGAGTAGGTAACGATGCTCGAAAACACTTCTCACGCCGACTTCGAACAAGTGCTATGGGCCACTCGTGTATGCTAGTCTTCAATAAACTGATGCCAGCTGAGGTCACATAGCTTGTGCAATTAGGTGTGTGCTGTCCTTGAATGAATGCCTTTGACAAAAACTTGTGTAACTATTTGCATGTGCGCCTGGCAACGTGCTGCTTTAGAAAGCCAAAACATTCCCGCATTACTCGCCTCCCGATGAGTGTCAAGGGTATTGCGTTGGTATTGAATTATATAGCAACACGGTATACTTCCACCGTTGACACGCGATGTATATGTGGCGTGTACTGCAACGGGATTCTTCCTTCGCGCGTCCCTAAGACCGCTAGGCGCTATGTATAGCCGCGCTGCCGCGAAGCCTACGCGTGGCTTCTGAAATGCATGGTGCGCTGGTGCGTGCGAGCGCTCAGAAACGCTTAGTTTGGTAATTGCGCTCCTCTCTCGCCCTTCTTTCTGGACCCACTGCGCTGCCTAGTGGTACTGCCGAGAAATCGGCGCTTGGCCTCGGAGACGAGAAGCATGGAGCGCTGGTTGACGTGAACACTGAGAATTGCTTCCTCCCTTTTCGGACACTAGCAGGCTCATACTCAGTGGCTTCAGTTGGCAAGAGGTTAATTTAAGAGCGTCACATCAGCAGTGAATTAATGTCAAAGCTTGCTAAAGTGTTGTCGTTCCTTAAGGACCGGCCCATACCAAGTGCATTTGTTACGGAACCTGCTAATGCGTTGGATTGCTGTCTTTCAGGAACGCTTGTGACATGGGTTAGATTCCGCTGCGCATCGCTGAAATTTAAGGGAGCCTTTGATTCATTGTAGAGGGCGACATTCCCAGCGGCACATACCTAGATAACCACGCTAGCTTCAGAGACATTCCTTAAATACCGCCGTACACCTACTGGCACATACCCAATGACCCTAGTGTGCACCAAAGAGGTTCATTAGAGACGACGCAGAGACCAAGTGACAAATATCTAGTACTTCAAGTCGGTGTGATGGAGATTCTCCAAACAGCGGTGCCTATATCCAGTCTCGCGCTTACAGTGACCCTTGTCGACATGAAAAAAACGTTCGTTTAAGAGAGGCACATATGTGGACATTGTCACATACTCAGTGACCCACATTTTTCCGAAGACCGCTCTCGAACACCGTTACCTCAGCACAGCAACCGGATGCACTACCCATATATATACGGAATACTCAATGAGCCAGGTAGGCGGGTAAACGGCTACCCACGAACATATTGCCGCTAGGTGTCACAAGACAGCGCTGAGAAAGAAGTTGGGACTGGAACGCGCACTCGGAAAGAGGCGGGCGCTGAAGAAGACGAAGTAGAAGGGGAGGACGCCGGCTTGAGCTATTGCACGACATCTTGTACAACTGTCTGCTTCGCTGGTGCCGGGTGCATCTTCCATTGTCTCTTCGTGACAAAACTGGTGGAAGTGCGGGGTATGGTTCATCCGATGCCACGAACCCCTCCTGGTAGAAGGAGTACCAGTCCTCTACTAGTGAACACACCAGTTCACCGGGCAAGCAGGAAAATCCGAGGATTGCCTCCGGAGCTTGAACATCTCTCCGCAACAACATAGACGTAGACGTTCCTTCCCCCTACCGGTATGGAACGAACGTCGACGTCCCTACGGACCATTAGACAAGGCACGGCCACAACGGCAACTCAGTATCTGCTGCAGAATCTCCAAGTGACGAAAGTATTCCACTGGGATATCTTCGAGGACGTAGAAGACTGGTTAGTCCAGTTTGAGCGCGTTGCCCAGATAAACGAATGGAGCGACGCAGCGAAGTTGAGGAGCGTCTACTTCTGCTTGGAGGATGGTGCCCGCACTTGGTACAAGAACCAAGAAGGGCTCATCAAATCGTGGCTCCAGTTCCATAGTGCCTTGCTGGAGACCTACACCAATGCTGATCACCGCGAACGAGCCGAACGGGCGCTCCGAACCTGCATTCATCTGCCGAACGAGAGCGTGACGTCGTACATCGAGGATATGACGCGCCTCTTCCGTTGGGTTGACCCAACTGTCCGACGAAAAGAAACTGCGCCATCAAATGCGGGGAGTTAAGGAACAGCTATTTGCTGGCCTTGTTCGAAGCCCGCCGAAGACCGTGGCTGAATTCTTAACCGAAGCCACCACGATGGAAAAGATGTTACACCGGCGCTTAGCTCTCTATGAACGCAACTTCACCATCGGACCAGCGCTCAGCTCCGTATGACAAGCACGTGAACGCTGCTTCACTGACGGACGTGATTGCCATTGAAAACATGGACGTTCTGCGAGACCTTATCCGCTTTGTGGTGCGTGACGAGCTTCAATGGCTCACGTGCCTGCCTCAGCACCCGCTAGGTTCCATTTCTGTCCTTGTGAGGAACGAAGTGCAGCAAGCGATCCAAGGTTCCGTTCCAAGCAGCAATGCGCCACCTCTGACAGCGCAGTATCAGCGGCCGTCGTCTGCGGAAGATTTGAGGAGAGTCCCTGTCCCCGCTCCGACCCATTTCGACGGCGCCGCGTCTTACGCCACGTCATACGTCCCGCCGCTCCAATCAGTGCAACCGATCCATCGTATGGAGGATCGGCGCCCGGTCGAAAGGAAATCTGACGTCTGGCGTACCCCGGACAGAAGGCCTCTGTGCTATCACTGTGGAGAAGCCGGTCGCGTATACCGCGAATGCCCATATCGCGCCTCGGACTGCAAGGTTTTGCCGCAGATTCACCAAGGCCCAGATATGGCAAAAGGCCTAGGGCGATTGAAGAATACCTGAACGAGCAGGGTAGGCCACCGTTCCCCCGGTGGCAGTCGCGCTCGCCGTCCGCTAGGCGTTCTTCCCCAGCTCCTAGAAGCCCTCCAATGGCAGCGCAGGGACGATCACCAAGCCCTAGCCGGGAAAACTAAGAACAGCGACCTTGGGAGGGGGGGGGACGGGGGTGAACGGGGGGCGAAGCCGCTGATAATCGCCCTTCCGAAGACCTCCCATCAACGCGAGCACGGTCTATTACGCACAATTCAACGACGACAGCAGCCGAACTCAGCGACAGACTCTCGCTAGACATACCTTTTGTGCTCGACGGCCGCCACGTTAGTGCTTTATTGGACACGGGGGCCGACTACTCAATCTTTTGCGGAATACTAGCGACGGAACTTCTAAAAGTTATCACGTCTTGGTCTGGAACGCAAATTCGTGCTGCTGGCAGGCATATGTAACACCGTTGTGCATGTGCACGGTCAGAGTACAAATTCGTAGGTCCACGTTTGCAGCCAGTTGCCTTATACTCCGCGATTGTTCTCGGGACCTCGTCTTGGGCGTCGACTTTCTGCAAGAGTATGGTTCCATTATAGACCTCCGGGAGGGCACAGTGACTTTTTCGACAAAAAGAGCAGTGGACAGCCGTGACACTTGCCGACGTAACGCGCTTCGGGTTTACGCCAACAGTGCAACTGTACCACCACGCACAAGTGTTCTTGTAATGGTCGTATGCGACGATATGCGTGACGGCGAAGCTGTTGCAGAGGGCAATTCCTCTCTTATGCTGACTCATGGTATATGTGCAGGCCGCAGTCTCATTATGCTTCGAGGTGGACTTTAGGCGCTCCTTGTGACGAATTTCAGCCAGGAACATCGGCACCAATTTCGTCGTACTACTATCGCTTTCGCTGAGCCCATTGCCGACGTTGCTGAATGCTTTACATCTATGACGAAGGAGAACCCAGCTCAGACACTCAGCAATATCAACATCAATTCAGACCTTTCGGAGGAAAAGCAGAAAGCGCTGCGCGAATTGCTCCTTCGGTTCAAGGAGTGCTTCGCATCCTCTTCTAAGGTACGCCAGGCGCCCATCACGAGACACCGAATAATCACGTATGACGACTCTCGTCCCATACGACAACTGCCTTATCGCGCATCGGCGAAAGAGCGCAACGTGATTAATGCACAAGTGAAAGAAATGCTTGACGATGACGTCATACAACCATCCCAAAGCCCTTGGTCGTCGCAGGTGGTCCTCGTCAAAAAGAAAGACGGAACGCTTAGGTTCTGCGTTGACTATAGAAGGTTGAATAACGTCACAAATAAGATGTTTATCCGCTTCCGCGGATCGATGATTCGTTAGATCGACTGCAGCGAACCAGGTATTTTTATCCATTGATCTGAAGAGCGGATATTGGCAAATCGAAGTTGACGCACGAGATCGCGAAAAAACTGCCTTTGTTACCCCGGATCGGCTACACGAATTTAAAGTACTTCCATTCGACCTGTGTTCTGCACCGACCACATTCCAGTGAATGATGGACACTGTTCTGACAGGTCTGAAGTGGCACAGCTGTTCAGTATATCTAGATGACGTCGTCGTGTTCGTGGCGACCTTCGAAGAACATCTGAAGCGTTTAGAGGCGGTACTTGAGGCGCTCCGCTCCGCTAATCTCACACTAAAGCCAGAAAAGTCTCACTTCGGTTACGAAGAGCTGAATTTTCTCGGGTTTGTCGTCAACGCCGATGGCGTCCAGCCTGACCCAGACAAAACATCTGCTGTTGCTGCTTTTCCGACTCCTCGTGACAAGAAAGCAGTACGCCGCTTTCTCGGTCTGTGTGCGTACTATCGTCGCTTCATTGCTAATTTCTCGCGCATCGCCGCGACGCAACTTTCACCGAGTTACGGCAACGCCTGCGGACATCACCCGTCCTCGCTCACTTTGACGAGGCCGCTGACACCGAGGTGCATACCGATGCAAGCAACATCGTTCTTGGCACTCTACTCGTTCAACACCAGGAAGGCGTCTAGCGAGTGATCGCTTACTCCAGTCGCACCCTTTCACGCGCCGAATTCAACTACTCCACCTCCGAAAAAGAGTATCTAGCGGTTGTGTGGGCCATCATGAAATTTCGGCCTTATCTATACGGTCGCCCTTTCAAGTTGGTGACAGACCACCATTCCCTGTGTTGGTTAGCCAACTTACGAGGCCCGTCCGGGCGACTTGCTCGATAGAGTCTCCGTCTGCAGGAGTTCGATGTTACCATCGTCTACAAATCGGGCCGCAAACACGAAGATGCGGACACGTTGTCGCGCGCTCCCATCAAAGCTTGCAATAAGGACATGGACGAAGACAGCGCATTCCTTGGGGTCCTCACCGCATCTGACTTGATCATACGGCAGCGCGAGGACGCCGAAATACGCCCTCTCATCGATCACCCAGAAGGCAAGAATGCTACAATCCCACGACACATTTCTCGCAGTCTCTCGACCTTCTGCCTCCGAAAGGGTGACCTCTACAAGAAAAACTCAAGTGCCAGCGACAAAGAGTATCTATTGGTCGTACCTGCCGCCCTCCGTGATGACATTCTCCTAGCCTGCCATGATGAGCCCACGTCTGGACATTTGGGATTTTCACGCACTCTTGCAAGAGTACGCCAGACGTACTACTGACCCAGACTTTCTACCACGGTGAAGCGTTACGTGCAAAGCTGCCGTGACAGTCAACGCAGGAAATCACCGTCTTTGAAGCCCGGGTGGTTACTACAACCCATCGCGACACCTAGCGGCATTAGCCGCTTCATTAACGCCGCGTAAGTGAAGGGAACTATGAGGTCATTCCCGACGGTGCCGCGTCGCCTCGGCGTCGACAGCACCACTCGGAGATTGTGCATGTTATTCGCCTCAAGCCGTATTTCGCGCGTTAAGGCGGCGCCAATCCGATGTCATACGACTTCCACAGTTCTACTTTCTAGTTTAGTTAGCATCGGCTCGATGCCTTTCTTTTGGCGGGGGAATAATGCCGCCAGGTGTCACGAGTCAGCGATGAGAAAGGTGTTGGGATTGGAACGCGCGCTCGGCAAAACGCGGGCACTGAAGGAGTAGAAGCTGAGGACGCTGGCTTGAGCTATTGCACGTTATCTTGTAGAATGGTCTGCTTCGCCGGCGCCCGGTACATCTTCCATTGTCCCTTCGTGACAATATATACACGTGTGTACGTGCAAGCATAGATAGATGACCACTTGAAAGTACGTGAACTCAAGGTATGCTGACGGGGGGCATTAAGGGATCGTTTGAATTTAGCCGATGTAGGGTGGTATAGAACCTACGTCACACACGTTTCTCAAGGACAGCAACCCGACAATCTAGCAGGCTGCACCAAAAACGCGCTCTGTATGTGCCACATTTCAATGAACACATTTCACAGCAACGCTTTATCGAGCTGCGTCATTAAAGCGCTAGGTATGCGTGGCTCTCCATTGAACCTTTTGCCACCTTGAGTCACTGAGTATGCGCCACTGTACCAGTGTTCGCATGCACCTTCTCACCATGCTTCTTGTCTCGGAGGCCACGCGCAGACTTCTTGACAGTGCCACTAGATGGCGAAGTGCGCCCAGAAAATAGCGGCAGAGAGGAGCCAGGCTGCCGCTTGATGTGCTTAGCGTTTGCATGCACCCGCGCGCACGGATTTTGAGGCACCGCGAAGACTTCGCTGAGGCGCCGCTAGATGGCGCTCAGTGTAATTAAAAAAGCACTGCCACATGCCAGAGTTAACGAAAGACTATTTGGCCGGTTGGCTTTGGGAGCCAACGGCAGAACCAAAAATTAAGCAGAGCAGGGTGACATGGGTTGGGCCTCGTTTGAAGTTAGAGAAGCTCAAAGCAAAATTCATTTTGAAGAAAGAGTCAGGAACATGGATCGAAATAGATGGGTGGCTACAGTGCACAAGTATGTGCACTGTAGAAGCGCAGGCGCAGAGTTGACGAAGAGCTCAAGAAAGATTGCAACCATGCACAGGGTAATTAAAGACAGCTAGGATTCATCAAAACAAAATGAGATAAACAGAGAGAGTGAATTGGATGCAGACAATGAAAAAAAAAAGACGGTAAACTCTTATAAACGAGAGAAGAAAGAAATCGGGAAGGAAAATCTGTACGATAACACGGAGGGAAGTTCATTCTTATTTGAGGCTTGAGCTGGTTTCCTAAAGATAATAAGATACCGTAGCAAATATTCCCCAGAAGAAGAGGCATGTGTATGCTGCAGCGAAAGTTTGGAGACAAGTCATCACATTCTAACGGAACGCGAAGGGATTCACTCATTGAAACACGTAGGTGACGTACACCTTCCCGAAATACTTGGATTTAAAGTGAACGGAAGCATCATCCTGTAGGCAGTGAAGACAAGCAACAGATGTTTATCAATGTATTGATACGACCCGATCCCTTCCGGACATAGGCAGTGGTAGAAGGTAGACACAGAAGTTTTGTGGAAGAGAAAAAAGAATATTAAGGAGATGCGTATAGAAATGCCAGAATGAAAAGCATGTCTACCATACCTGAGTAAATCAAGCAGGCTAGGCGATTATTTGTCACCATTCCATTCCAAAGGTGATGCCAATCAATCGTCATCATCATCATCAAAGAGCGAAAATCCCGGCCACGGCGGCCGCATTTCGATGGGGGCGAAATGCGAAAAACACCCGTGTGCTTAGATTTAGGTGCACGTTAAAGAACCCCAGGTGGTCAAAATGTCCGGAGTCCTCCACTACGGCGTGCCTCATAATCAGAAAGTGGTTTTGGCACGTAAAACCCCAAATATTATTATTATTATCAAAGAGCGAAAGAGGGGAAGAGCTGCAATACGCGCCTTAATGCATACCTCGTTTCGACGGTGGCAATATATTGTGTCGCTATATTTATTATTATTTATTATTTTTATTTCCAATACTGTTAGCATTGATCCAATGCTAAGCGCATTATCGTCGACAGTCACAGTGCGACGGGTTCTTCAGATTTTTTTTGTTTTTCTCATTGAAGTGCGATGTATAAATAGTGGTACAATTATTTCTTTGGTTTACACTAAAGAGAATCTTACAATCACAGAAACCAGGAAGAGAGCTAGCTGGCAAATAATAAATGCCATCAGTGAAGGCACAACGTCTCTAGGCACCAGAACAGGAAATGCACATAGAAAGATAATAATGAATAAAGAATAAAGAATAAAGAAGAGGAATAAACAAAAGGATTAAGGAATAACGAAAAAGAATTAAGAGGGAGATGAGGAAGGATGAGAGAGAAGAACGGCACAAGAATAAAGCATGCATGTGGGTCACAACTAAGCTCACGACATTTAACGTCCGGGAAACTGTGCACAAATTATTACAAATTCGGAGAAAAATAGGCGGCTATATCGGTAGTCTAGATTTGACGCCCTAATGCTGGAAAGGCTCTGTGTGCTTGATCAGGTTTGGATGCATGGCCAATGGGAAATACGTTTTAAGGAATCCATGTAGCACATGATAAGCCAAGTTATCGGTAGTCTTCGTAGAGTGCAGACTGCGGCGTAATCAAGGAGGGGCAGTCCGATATAAATTAATCATTGTTTCGGTTGGCTTGCACAGTGCGCAGTATGCACTGAGTTGTTGCCCTCGTCGGTGAGACCTTTCAGACAACCCGCACTAAGCTTCAGTAACAAAGCTCTCGTTGGTTACCCAAGTTGCCCCTTAAAGATTCATTCAACAGCGGCACATACCAGCCGAGCCAAGTTGGTGTTAAGAGGTTCATAAAAGAACAGCATATATCCTGTCGCACATATCTAGCGGGCCAAGTTGGCGTGAAAAACGTTCATTTAAGAGCGGCACAAGCTCAGTGGCACATACTTAGTGACTGAACTTGACGTGAAAGAGATTCAGTAAAGAGTAGCACGTACCCTGTGATATATGTAGGCGTCAAACAGATTGATTGAAGAGTTGAATATAACCAGTGCTCCTAGCTGGTCGAACGATCGGTTTTGAATGGGGTTCCCTCAACAGAGCAGCCGAATGTTCTACCATTAAGCTATGCACTGGCTAGTTGTCACTCAGCCAACAAAGCAGCAGCCTGACGCTGCTATTTCGCCTAAGTTGAAACGCTCGTAATGCGCCTGACTTACCGGTGGTTCTTTTTCGTTAACTTCCCTATTGCAAAACCCAGTACCCAGTGCGCCGGATTATGGGCCCAGTGCGGCGCGCTGGATCCTGGGCAGGCGAGGGGCGCTGGGACGCGCTGGATACTGGCGCGAAGAACAGCTCTAGCGAGTTAAATACGCGGTGCCTGGACACCACATATATCTAGTCGAATACAGAGAGCGTTTTAGCGCAATAAAAAAACGTAAAAATAGAAGTGACCCGACCAGGATTCGATCGTCCGACCTACAGATTGCAAGCCCGGTACTTTACCGCTACGCCATGCCAGCAGTTTTTTTTTTTGCTTTTTTCTACTTTCTTTCATGGTATTTATTACAGTAGCAACAACCCGGCATTCACCATTTGTGCATAGTCAGAGAATGGAGAGCACAATGAAAGTCACACAGAGAAAAGGCATCGTTCATAGTGTGGGTAGAAATGTTGGATTCACTTTAGAAGGGTGGTAAGGATAAGCACCTCGCCAAAATGGGGTACCAGTCCGGCTGTGTATCAAGTCCATCATAAACATGCTGTAGGTGCAGTGTCATTTGGATGAAATGTGCCCTTGTAGGTACAACCGCATCGGCGGTTCGGTCCATCATTCGCGTTTTCCACGCACTGTGCATTCCGATGAGAAAAAACATATCGAAAGGTGCACTATTATCAGAGGTCGGTCGCAGGTATCGCACAGTATAAGCGGTAATTTCAATGTCTTTTTTTTGTTAAGTCCTTTAGAGGACATGCCAAAATAGTATGGCGTCGGTGCAGCTAATAAAACAATGTTCAATCGTCTCTGCCACGTCACAAAGGCGACAGTTAACAGAAAAGACAAAGATACCCTTTTTCTGTAGCCATGTTTATTCCGATGTGGCGGTATTATGAAGTTCATAAAAGAATGTTTTGCAGCCAGGCGATATATACATTTTACGAACTCGCTTTAGTACATCGTGACCTGGCCATTGAATGTATAGTGATTGGTAAAATGGAGGGGGAAATAACATGGACAATAAATCTTTGTATAACGTTTTACGCGACACTCGTTTCCTGACAGTTCGGTTTTCCACTGAATACTTGTACGCAGTTTTTTTCTTTGCTACATGGAAAACAAAACTGAAGGTCTATTACAAACTGGACAGAACTACACACTTAAAACGCAGGCGAACACACACATGCATTAAGCAATTGCATCCAGTCTGGCGGAGGTTCTTGCGCAGCGTGCGCACTTCTTACATAAGCAGCACTTTCGCGAAAGAAGGATTTTGTTGATCGCGGGCTTTCGGCATGGCGGTCACACAGTCTACATCTCCGTAGGCTGTATAAACCAAGTACTATGAGCATGTCATAGGGACGAGCACCCGAAATCTTAAACAGTAGAAACCTAATTGAATATGGAGTGATGTCAATGTCTTTGTAGGCGTCCGATGGAGAATGTCCTTCTCAAAAAAATACAGCATTCCTACCGTCTATGAAACAGTGAACTATGGTTTCGGCACGTTCACAGAGTCGACAGTTTGTTGACCACGGCACAAAGCAACCTTTTGAATTCAACCAAGTTTTAACAGGGAGTGTTTCCGAATGTAATTTAAAGAAAAATGTTTTTTACTCCAGGAGGTACACACATTTTTCGGACACGCTTAAGTACATCCTGATAACGTCGGCTTAAATAAGGTGCACGATACAAAGAATCTGGGAAAATGGAGTCTACCAGTGCCGCAGAAATTGCTTTTCCACTCGCTGTGAACACGTACTCCAGGTTGAATCTAACTTTCAGGGAAAGGAATGTGTCAACAACCTTGTTGAGAAAGCCAAAAGGTGCCGGTGGCACATCTTTGGCATTTGATGGCATAACTATACTAGGAACATAATGAACTAAACGGAGTTGCGACATTTCACGCAAGAAAGGATGGTCACTTTCTCCAAAGAAAAACAGGCGAGAAACAATTTGTCTGACGAAGAGGTGCACTAATCCTAGACTACCACGTTCAAGGGCGAGGTACAGATTCTCGCGGCGCATCGATTCGCAATTCAAACTCCAAATAAATGTTGCAAATACGAGATGCAGTGCCTGAAGGCGAAGTCGTGAGCAGTGCAATACTTGCAGCACATAGATAACACGGGAAGCTAAGAAGACGTTACACACTTAGCACGAATTAACATTAATAAATTCCGCCCTCGCCTTGAATTCACTTTACGTTAAATTTTGCCAACTTCTTCCGACCACTGAGCGTTGCTATATCTATACTGTGAGAGACGCACACCTTTAACGCAGATCTTTTTCCGTTCCTGTGCATCTGCTGGCGTGGCGTACGAAAACACTAAATTTTATCAGCGTTTTCGTACGCCACGCGATCAGGGACGCAATAGCGTAAAACTATTCCAAACTTTTCTATTCCAATTCTGCAATCAGCCCTCCATGGTTGGTCAAAAACTTTTTTGGACCAGCCCCATTTCACCTGTCTGTCACACGACGTCACGGAAACCGCGATAGCTCCACGTCTGATATAACGTGTACACACGGATTATGTATGATTTGACCAAACATAAGATTAGTTATTTCTAATGCGACGCCTCTTCGCGTTTAGCCCTCGGCTATTGGTCAAAAGTACTCGGGCTGCGCCCACTTCACCTGCCTCTCACGTGACGTCACAAAACCACAAAAACTCACCGCGTCAAAGTGACGTGTACGCGTAAAGATGCATTAATATGCCGAACAAAACTGAATTTTCTTCTGAATAGCCGCAGGTTGCCCCGTTCCGAAAGGAATAAATGATGGCTGCCGCCGATCGCTCAGCCACTGGCTACTCGCTCCTGTCGGAGAGCATGGGTTTATTTGTGTGTAATAAACTTTTTGCGTGGCCGTGTAACGTTTTCGAGCACTTTGGGTACGTTGGCGACCTCGTTCTGCCAACTCTTCTTTGCTGAGGATACGTTTTAGCGTCATCCTTAAGCTTCCGTTGCATGCCGCCGCGATTCTCGACGAGCCACCGCAAGCAAAGTAAGGGAAAGCGGACCAATCGCAGACGCCGGCGCCACACTCGTCGCCCGGTTATCGATTTTCAGTGCACTGACTCGGCCCTATCGAATCCCTCTCCACTTGAGCGTGCTCCTTGCCTCTTGTCAGCCAATAAGATAAGACAAGCCGCTCAGTGTAGACAATGTTATTTGTTTTTCAAGCAAACAAAAGTGACCTCCTAAGAACGAGGATAGCGTTTGATTGGTCTGTTCAGACAACCCTGCGGGTGACCGCCCGATGCTTGCGTCGGCGGTTACGCAAATGTGACGTCAGGAGATTGGAATAAAAACATATTGGAATAGTTTTACTTATAGGGCCCCAGGTGCCCATGAACGGATAATTCGCCTTGTCGAAATCGAGAAGCAGTTTTAGTTTCGCAGAGATACGTCTCGCACAGACATGGTAGATGCGCTATCGCCCAGCAACTAAACCTCATGCCTGTATTACAAAGAAAAATTTGCTTTCCGTATTCAGTAACATGCTAGGAAGTGCCACAACGTCAATTTTCACATGCGATTGGTATTTTAACTACGAAAAAAGTCCTAAATGAACCGCCGACCCGGGACACTGTATGGGTTGTTACTGCCGATTTCGATAGCCGTTTCTTGTTCTTCAGGCGAGAGATATGCAACATTTTCTTAGTTCAGTGATGCCTTTCAGTCGACACCTCTCTCTTGTCGTATATCTTCGCCAGAGAAGCGCAGGCTTGCGCTGGGAACCTTGGGCGACAGCACATATACCTGTGTTTATGACGCGTCACACTGGCAGTCATCGCTTCTTGTGCTCGCACTGTAGGCATGAAAAAATGGTTTATTTAAGAACACCTATGCGAAAGCTATAATATAGAGCGATTTATCCTTGTTGGGATTCTTGATTGCTGAGCCTAGACGCGTCGATAACGTGCAGGCGGACTCGGCGGATACGCTAGGTCTAAGTGTCGGTGGGGACCGATCTCGGCGCGGTTAGCTGGCTAAAGCTAAAATATGTGTATTTGAGCCTCATAACATTTTTTAGTAGAATAGAGAAAGTGCACGAATCCCCTCAGCTTTGTTATCGGTGCGATAATATCAGTCAGCGGTAGGCTTTGAACTCGGGGTCCGTTCGAGCGCGCCTGAATGACCTTTAGATTTCATGTCCACTCCACAACACTGTGACAAAGGCGATAACTCCCAGTCGTATATTACATGCGAACTACTAAAAAAAGAACGCGGCGTCCTCTGCGTTTGCGTGGTTTGCTTCAAGAATTTAGCTATCCGCCCAGTCAAAAAAGAAAATGCATAGAACGTAAGTGATCTTTAGAGTCAAATGTGCATGAATATACAGGGCAGCTCACCCACCTTTATTCGAAACTGCGACACGAAATAGAGTTTTATGACCCCAAGATATAGCATTATTTAGGACAATATACATGTATAAAGCGATGAAATTGTACAAAAATTAATTATTCAGCAGCGCTCGTCTTCTGCGTACTGGAACCAGCGCGGCACAAAAAAACCAGCGCAGTTTCCAGTTCGAACCTGCGAACTGCAGCGAAAACCAGCGTTTGTACAGCACAAACCAGTGCGCCCCAGCGTCATGACAGTGGAACCAGCGTCCCTTCCAGTGTGGCCCAGCCCTTATCCAGCGTTCTCACTGGTGTCTCAGTGAGTCCCAGTGAGCGCCAGCGTACCCAGTAAGATCCGGCGCCAAAAAACGCTCTGATTTCACACTGGAAGGCACTGGAAGACGCTGGTTTTTTGCAATAAAGATAGAAGAAATCGGCGGCATCTTAAGTGGAATCAGTCACAAATTTTAACGTTTCTGGCTCGATTACGAGTCAAAGAGATATTTGGTGAACCCTGGATCATTCCGGTTTTTCCGTGCGTGCTTTAACGTTCACTTGGGCTCTTCGATCAACTAATTAAACCAGGCAGCTTATTTGGATTAGGTAACAGTAAGGGTCATATATCGGGTAATGCGTGGGCAAAGTATAAAATGAAAGGGTACCTTGGGGTCTTCGGAATAGATTACCGCTTCAACCACTGCCGTGTGTTATTACGAGTGGCACAGATATTAGCCCACTTCCTTGTTAAAATCTACAAATGGCACCAAAATCATATCTTGCGGAAATTGGTGCTACTCTACGGCATATCTCAGTGCGGGTTTAGGTGTTTGGATTACATCCACTTTCTGCACAAAAAAAATTAATTAAGTGTTAGCAACTCTACGGCCGTTGACCTGGTGAGATAAAATATCAATGGTTGATTACTGCATTTGTAAAACTTGCTAAAAAGTGCTTGAAACCATTATATGCATGGTAGGTTGCAAACAGAACAGTAATGTGAGGGCAGCGTTTTAATGTGGCCCTGAACCACTTTTCATCGAAGTGGATAAAGGCATTTGAAGTGAAACAGCCTATTTCAGAAATACTTTGCCACAAAAAGTTCGTCAATGCATTTTGTACAAGCGGAGCTATTGGCATTCAAAGGTGGCACCCGCTTTGCTCCCATTCCTTCTTCATTGCCTTGCAGTGCGAAGGCTACCGCGAAGTGGGGTGTGCCCAAAACGCTCGGCCTTTTCTATCACCGTGGCGCGCAATTTAGGTTTCATTTTAGATAATAACGTAGACGGCACGACGTGTGATTTTGGTGCCTCCATCAGGCTAAATGCAATCCCGACGCGGTTGTACTCAGCGACCCGCAGTTCGATTAGCCTGAGGACTCGTTGCGACACCCGGCGGCGGACGCGGTATCTACTATATGTAGCCGACCGCAGCTACCAATGGCAGCCGGGTATGGGGATCCGCTTTATTACGAAATAAAGCTTCCAGAAGAAACTGAGGAGCAGGCTTCTGTTTTAAAAGGGGGTGTTTGAGATAAAGAATACTTAGCGCTTCGCTTGCGTGTTCGACGCACCGCGTACGACAGCAAAACTTGGCTGAAATTTTCACAGCAACGTATGCTATCCTCGGACTGCTTTGTTTCACCAAATCCGAGGGGTGGTTCAGTGGCCCTTTAAGGTGATTTCACTACAGATGACTCAAACCATTTTTCCAACTACTCAAAAAACAGTTCGGTTGCAAAGACGTTGCGATTCTTCAAGGCTCCACAAATGCGGTATCATTTTTTTTTACTTCAGAGAAATCTATACAAAGGCTGTCGCTGACAAACATTACAATTTTGTTCCAATAACTGCATTTCTCGAACAAGCAGCCGTTACATTAGGAATAAATGAGCAGACTAAATCGAACAATTAGGAAAGTTTCCCGTAATAAATGTTTAACAGTTACTTTATGGCACATATTGTAATATACAAATTGTACACGATGAGCTTGCAAACCATACCTATTTGAAACAAATACTGGAGGTGGCACTGCTTTCTACATCTGCACCGTCTGCCACACGCGTATGTATAAATTCTGTAGGATATAAAAAGTACCCGGCTTTCTTTCTCTGCACTGAATATCTTCTGTACTTTTAGAACTCTACATTACATCATATTTTTCTTTCAGATGGCAATAACGATCCCAAATGCGAAGCGTATATATGGAATAGAACTGTGCACAGTGGTAAAGAAACTTGTCTCGGATTGTATGACACCTACTGTAACTCATATAAGAAGGCTGAGCAAGAAGTCTACCACAATGAGTGTACGGAGCAGCCAGGATGCTGATGAATTAGTAGATCATCATGCTGCCATTGCTTAAGAATTCAGTGCTCACGCGATGCACGCAAAAAAGGAACCATTCATTTTTCAATAATTCTGCCGTCTACTGTTTTGTAACCACTACTCGCCAGACATATAATATTTATTGCTTTTATATAGTTACTAGGTTTATATTTCACGTCACTTCGGAAGATATTCTTCAGCGAAATAAAAGGTCTGCATATCTAATAAATGCGATATGGCTGCTTCAATATTGTCTAAGAAACCAATAAATTCGACGGAAACCTACAATTCTTCTTCTTTGATGTCAGATACTATTTAAGTCAGTCTCACATCTATCACACAGAAACATTGTAGAAAATCACCGAAAAAATGGCGGCCAGTGTCGCATAACAGCGTGATGCTGGATTTCAGCAGCTATGTTTCTAGAGATCGACGGAAAATAGGCGCCAAGAAGACACACAAGAACAAACACAAGGCAGGCCTGTCCTGTGCCTTTCTCGGTCATTCCTGTGTGTCTTCCTGTGCGCTTATTTTCACAGAACAGGCCGGTCCTTTGTCTTTCTCGGCGTTTCGTGTTACTTTGCGCAAATGTTCCGTCTATCTGCAATTCACCATCTAGCCCGTCTGCAGGTGTTGTTGAACTATGTTTCTAGAGGTGTTTCTAGAGGTGTTGAACTATGTTTCTGGAAATCGGTGACTCGCCCTATTCAAAATAAATTCGAATCCTAATTACACAATTACCGTCGACACGAGTTTTAAGGATGATAGTAATCCTGAAAAGTCATGAAGAAAATACATTGGGTGCAGTGCTTTTAATTTTAAAATGAGTAGAATGCTATAGACTACCGCGATGAGTTATTACAATTTCAGAGCCGCCATAATGCCCCTAAGTGAAAGAAGCATAAAGCCATGCGGCATGCATTTGCCAACTCCCATATATAATCCTAGTCTTCTATGGTTCCTCTCAAGGCCCACGCACATAAATAGAGCTCAGTGCGGCCTGCAAGTGCAAGAAGGCACTAGCCCTATTTTTTATGCATTTCCAATGTGTCTTCTCACGGCTATTGCATTCTTTTTCTCTCCTGAATCGGTGGAAGTCTACACAAAACGTGAACGTTAATTCATTTTGCGAAGCCTCATTTAAGGGTACAACATTCTAAAGCTCTAACAATTCTAAAATTCTAATAATGTATTGAAGTGAAAGCAGTCCTATTAACCCTTAGTTGCATGACGAAAAATTTCACGTGCAAACTTTGGTAACTTTGTTTGTTTGTTTTTGTGGTCAATATGCACTGAGAAAAAGCCAAGAGAAGATCTTTTGCTTTTGCTTTGCAACAATTACTTCAGAATATTCAGAATAACCACCACAGTGGACAACATGCGCACCAATTCTGGTGACTGTAGGTGTCTACAGTTTTCTTTTGCTCCAACAGGCGAAGTTCCCGTCATCCCATAAACAAACGTAAGCTTGAATAGAAACGTTTGGATACGGCACATGTTAGTTTGGCTTATGTATTACGGGAAAATTGTCCCTATGTATACAATTTCTCTGCAACTACCGTTCGTGGTGGCGTAGCAAGGAATTTATTTTTTGGGGAGGGGGTGACGTGAGCCGAGTGTTGGCACACGTCGCTTCACGTTATGGATCCGGTTGCGCTGAAACTTGGAACTGTCACGTGCACGGCTAAGCCTCACATACTTCCTATTCCATAGAATTATATGTCGCATTGCCCATGCCAACCGACATTTTACACATTTATCCTCTACATTATTTCAGGCGGGAAAAGGTATTGCCGCTGTGTTAGAGAATCACGCCGGCAGGTAAACTTATTTTAACAGTTGGCCTAGGTTTTGCGGCGGCAGGAGCTGCTGGTAACTCATTCAAGTGTTCCTTTCTATTATCTCACTCAATAATAAAAGTGAACAAAGTTTTATTACATAGAAGTGTAGCGTTCCTAACTAGAACGGCCGTAGAAAAGACATGATCTCAGTGAGACGGGTGTCGTCCGCCATATTATGCTGACTTCTTCCTCGCTTCTCCCCAAGCCCACTTCGTCTTCTTTCGAATAAAGGGAAAATCAGGCATCCACCCGTTCGTAGAATTTGCTACAAAGGAAACCCATACGGGTTCCTCGAAAGAAAAGCCTCATAGTTGAAGAAAAATTCGTCATGGTCCGGGACTGGAACCCGGGACCACCGCCTTTCCGGGGCAGCCGCTTTACCATCTGAGCTAATCAAGCGGCTAGCAGGCGGCAGGGCGAAGTCGAATTTGTGGACAACACGAAGCAGAGGCAAGAGTACGTTCGTCTTCTTTCTACTACGTTCGTCTTCTTTCGTGCATCCAGCGCAGACCGCTTCACTCTTCCGGATTTATTTTGACTAGAACTCCTGGGGCAATACTTGAATATATTTCCAGTAGAGGCGCACTGCGTTTGACACGAGACTCCGCTATACGAGACGTTCTTCAATATTCCATGCTGGGTTGCAGCTTCAATCACTTGAAATGGTCCACAAAATTTATAATTTGAAGGTACAGCTCCTTTCCTTACAAGGACATAGTCTCCAGGTTGTATGTTCGGTATCTCGCCACTGTAGCTTTTATCAATGTTTCTCTTCATCCGGCGCTTGTATACCCCCTATTCTTTGACAGTTTTGCTTACTTCAGCGAGTTCAAGGTCCTCTGCGAGGCCTAGCTCACTATCTGCAGGAAGTGTGGGCGCTGTACCCGCAGTGGCAAAATGAGGGCTGTAGCCTAAACCAGTGGTGTACAATCTGTTGCGATGTTTCACAGCGGTCTCGAGACAGCCACTTCCAGCCACCGACAATGTCTGGATACATCTTCAGCTACTGTTTCACGTCTCGTATGGCACGTTCCGCTAGGCCGTTTGTCGCCGGGTGGTATGGAAAAGAATACTCCATCATTATGCCGTGCTCTAGTGCCCACTTTGATAATTTGGCACTCCAGAAAGCCGACCCGTTGACGCAGACGTGCGTGGTTGTCTGTTTAAAACATTCAGCCTTGAGGAGATCTATTACACTGTTTGCGTCGTCTTTGCCAGCTTTAGCCGCAGATGTTCTTGTGCACTCATCTGTGGAGAGCAAGAAAGCTCGCGTTCACTTGATTCCTTCCCTTTTCTTCTTGAGTTTGGCGAAGTCCAAGGTAATTACTTCGAATAGGACGCTTGAATATTCGGCGTTTGTCATAACATCTGTAGATTGCTTGAATTTAACATTGTTCACCTGGCAGAGGTGGCATGTGCGAATGTAATGGCTGATGTCGTTTTTCATGCCCGGCCACGTGAATCTCATGAGCAGTTTCTTATAAGTGCACCACAAGCCATAATGTCCACCGGATCCAGGAGTGTTATGGTACAAATAAAGAATCCTTCGAAGCATATTTGGTGGTACGTGATACTTTCCTATGATGAACTGGAGCTTTTCTGTACCTACTAACAGTTTAATATCATTTATTGCATCTGGATTCTTGCTTGATTCGTGTACATGTAATCTCGATAGTGCGTCAGCGTACGTGAGGAGTGGGCCAGGACGGTGCGAAATAACGAAATCAAATTGTTGCAGATTGTTCACCCATCTAGCAATGCGGCCTCTTGGCTGGGCGGTGTTCAGAAGTTAAGTCAGTGATTGATGCTCAGTGAAAAGTATGAATTTGGCACCTTCTAGGTAAATACGAAAGCAATTCACAGCTTTTAAGACGACGAGAGCTTCCTTTTCTGTGGTAGAGTAATTGATTTCATCGGGCTTCAGGGTATAAGTAAGAAATTAAGTATTTTATTTACAGTAAGCAATAGACAAAGCTCACTGCAGGGGCAGGGGCTGATGGCAATCAAGCCTCACAAAGGTCTCTGTCCCTGCGCAGATCGTGGCAGCTCACACGCTTCCTGTTGAACAGAGTAAAAAAAAAAGAATTCCAGTACATCAGTTTCAGGAAAATCGCCAACTATGGACGGACAGGCCTGGACAGGCGTGGACAGGCATGCATGGGCTGATCCCAGAGATACTGCAATACCCGGTCGACCCGCGGCGGAGGTGCAGCAGGCTTCCAGCACTACACCAATTTCCAAAGAATAAGTTTTGTTTCGTGTGGCTAAAGAGAAGCACATATATTCGCCGTTGTAAGAGAAACGCCATATATATATATATATATATATATATATATATATATATATATATATATATATATATATATATATATATATATATATATATATATATATATTAAGAAAAATATGGGGTTTAACGTGCCAAAACCACTTTCTGATTATGAGGCACGCCGTAGAGGAGGCCTCAGGACATTTCGACCACCTGGGGTTCTTTCACGTCCACATAAATCTAAGTACGCGGGTGTTTCCGCATTTCGCCCCCATTGAAATGCGGCCGACGTGGCCGGGATTCGATCCCGCGACCGTGTGCTCAGCAGCCCAACACCATAGCCACTGAGCAACCGCAGCGGGTTTTATATATATATATATATATATATATATATATATATATATATATATATTGTGAGCATTATTCATACGCTTCATATTCTCACCTGTACATACTCATCATCACCGTTTTGGACCCTGGGGGTGGGGCTCTCACTCGAGAGAATAAAGAAGAGACTGGCTGCCTAAACCTCCTCTCACAAGTGGTGGAGTGTGCTGTCCGGTTCCTTCGCCCTCTCGCTCCCGGTCTCTCTCCAGCTTCACCTACGCTACATCCCTGGAGCTCCGCTCGGGTCGCCGCCTCTACCAACTGCACTCAACCATGTCGCAAGACCAGCAGACCAGTACCACGACATCCACCTTGCCTACTCCTGCGGGAACCCCTTCTTGGACAGTCACCACCCCTCAGACGGATCCACCGCTCTTTGCTGGGCTTCCAGGCGACGACGTTGAAGACTGGTTGGGGCTATACGAGCGCGTGAGTGACTTTAACCACTGGAACGAATCAGCGAAACTTGCTCACGTCGCCTTCTACCTAACCGGAGTTGCGAAAACTTGGTTTTCCAATCATGAGCTCGATTTGGTCAACTGGAGCATCTTTAAACACCATCTACGCCAGATTTTCGCGAACTCGTCTGTCCGCTCCGATATCGCTCAGAAGAAGCTTGCTGAGCGTGTACAGCACTCAGGCGAGTCCTACACTTCGTACATAGAGGACGTCCTCGCCCTCTGCCGCCGCGTGAACACCTCGATGGCAGAGACTGACCGTGTGCGCCACCTGCTCAAGGGTATTGGGACTGCGGCATTCAATGCTCTTGTAGTGCTGAATCCCACTACCGTCGCCGACATCATCAGTACGTGTCAGCGTCTCGATGACCTTCATATGCTCCGCTTACACCCTGACACGTCTGATTGCAAGGCGTCCAACGACAGCGAGCTACGTGCTTTGATTCGCTCCATCATCCGTGAGGAACTGCACGCCCAAGCTTCATCAAACCCTCCTGAGGTCCATCTGATGCACCCTGGTCGCGGCCTACGCCATATCGTGAGGGAAGAGCTAGCTGCCGTGACCTGCCCGCAAATCACAAGCCCGCGCCCTATCCATACGCCAACGTACGCTCAGGTTGCCTCTATAGCGCCACCCTCCCAGCAGCCACCACAACAGGCACCTGCACCGCACATGTCCCTGAACCCTATCACTGCAAGACCATCGCCTGTTCCGTCTTATAACGCTTGGAGCCCACCTCGACCGGTTTGTTACTACTGCGGCATCCGTGGCCACATTTCCAGGTTTTGCCGACGCCGTCAGCAAGATGAAAGACGTGGCTATGACGGCTTTGAAAGGGATCAGTTTTCTGGCCCTGTACCACGACGTCGGCGTTCTGACTACGATTATGATCCACGACGTTCCCCATCTCCACAGGACTTCAACACTGCCGGTTCATTGCGTTTCCCGCGTCGTCGCTCTCCATCACCGATGCGGCGCTCTTCTTCCCCTCTGCGACCGGCTACTTCGTCCTCCGATCACCGCCCGGAAAACTAAATGGTGCAGCTTCAGGAGGGAAAGCTGCATCTTTTGGACAACGTGAAACTCCTCCGGAGCGCCCGTCAAATGTACTTCTGGTGTGTGTTGAAGGTGTCCGAATCGAAGCCTTGGTTGACAAAGGTGCATCGCTTTCCGTTATTAGTGCTGACTTGTGTTCTCGATTGCGAAAAGTGAAGACACCGTATGATGGCCCTCCCCTTCGTTGTGCTAATACAGTTCTTTTCCAGCCCTCCAGTGTTTGCACTGCGCGCGTTTTCATTGATGGCATCCTCCACCACATTCAGCTCATCGTGCTATCTTCGTGCACTTACGCGATGATTTTGGGATGGGACTTCCTGTCCTCCGCCTCAGCTTTCCTCTCTTGCCGTCAGCGAACTATTCATATGACGGACACTGAATCTTCGTCCGCTGTCAATGCTCATAGCCTGCGTTTGTCACGTCTACCGACTGTTTCATTCCCGCGGGTAATGAGCATATTCTGACGCTGACTTCCGACACTATTATTAATGGTGATGTGTTCCTTGCAACGAGCGGTTACTGCATTTCTGGTGGGCTTAGCCTTACTCCTAGCCTAGTACGGTTTCAGGACGGTAGAGCGTTAGTCGCTGTTCATAACCCTACTTCTTCGCCAGTTGTGCTCTCCCAGGGCTCTACTGTGACATGCTTTACTGACACCGAACCTCTTTCGCTGGTACCGCTTCACACCGAATCACCACCTTTGTCTACCACAACTGATTATCACACTGCTACCGCTGCTTTAACGGCCGCGATAAATCCCGATTTGACCGCTGCACAGAAAGAAGACCTTCTGGCACTCCTGCACAAACACAGAGCCTTATTTGACGTCCACTCCAAGCTTCTGGGGCGCACTTCCGTCGCAGTACATCGCATCGAAACCGAAGGCAGTTCGGTTGTACGCCGCCGCCCGTATCGCGTGTCTTCCGCAGAACGGAAAATCATTGCGGACAACGTTGATGACATGCTCAAGAGAGACATCATTCGGCCATCCTCCAGTTCTTGGTCGTCTCCTGTCGTGCTGGTTCGCAAGAAAGACGGCTCTGTACGATTCTGCGTCGATTATCGAGCCCTTAATAAGATCACGCGCAAAGACGTATATCCGATGCCAAGAATTGACGATGCCATTGACTCCCTCCAGGGTGCAGAATATTTCTCTAGTCTAGACCTCCGACCCGGATACTGGCAAATCCCTATGCACGATGCGGACAAGGACAAGACAGCCTTTGCAACACCAGACGTACTTTACGAGTTCAACGTCATGCCATTCGGTTTATGTAATGCCCCTGCAACATTTGAACGCATGATCGACACCGTTTTACGTGGCCTTAAGTGGAAGACCTGTCTGTGCTATTTAGATGACATCGTTATTTTTTCTACAACTTTTCGTCAGCACCTTGAGCGCTTGGACGAAGTTTTCACATGCATTTCCAACGCTGGACTCCAACTCAACACAAAGAAATGCCTTTTTGCCAGAACGAACATCACAGTGTTGGACCATCTTCTCAGGAAAGATGGCGTTCGACCGGATCCCGAAAAGGTTGCTGCCGTGCTTCGCTTCCCTCGCCCTGAAAATCAAAAGCAATTAAGAAGTTTCTTGGGCCTGGCATCCTACTTCCGCCGCTTTATCAGTCATATTGCGGCCGTGGCATCGCCGCGACACAAGTTGCTCACGTCGGGCACTGCTTTCCCTTGGACAGATGCATGCGAACTTTCTTTTCAAGCCCTCAAGCAGGCATTAACCACCGACCCTGTCCTCTGTCACTTCGATGAGAACGCACCAACTTGCTTGCACACCGACGCTAGTGGCCATGGGATCGGTGCTGTACTTTTACAGCGTGATACCACCTCACGAGAGAGAGTTGTTGCCTATGCCAGTCGCGCACTAACACCTGCCGAAAAGAATTACTCGATCACAGAACAGGAATGTCTCGCAGTAGTTTGGGCAATCCAAAAATTTCGACCATATCTTTACGGACGCCATTTCACGGTCATAACCGACCACCACGCCTTATGCTGGTTGTCGTCAATCAAAATTTTGTCCGGAGGACTTGGTCGCTGGGTGGTACGCTTACAAGAGTACGATTTTGACGTTGTCTACAAGTCTGGGAAAAAGCATCAAGATGCCGACGCTCTCTCTCGCTGCCCGCTGCCACTATTAGCTTCGAGTACACCTCCCCATTGCTCGCCACTTGATGATGAGACTAAGTCGTCACTCCCGTTATTACCGTTATTACCTCTATCGGTTACTGACGCGTTATCTTCCAATCGCGTCACTCACCTCGCCTCGTGTCAACGTTCTGACCCCTACTGCGACAGCATCATCCAACGCCTGTGCGGAACTACATCTGCACCAAATGCCAGATTACGTCGACAGCTGCGACTATTTAAGCTTGACAACGATGTGCTGTACCGCTACGTATACAACTCCGAAGGACACCGCTGGGTAGCTATTCTTCCACGTTCGATGCGCACACAAGTCCTTGAAGCCTTGCACGACGACCCATCTGCTGGCCATTTGGGATTCCACAAAACATACCACTGCGTTAGGAGCCGTTTCTTTTGGCCAGGCATGTCTACCTTTGTGGCCAAGTACGTCGCTTCTTGCGTTCAGTGTCAACGGCGGAAAGGTCCGACTTCGCCTCCTGCTGGGCTTTTACAGCCCATTCCATGTCCCGAGACACCGTTTGCCATCGTTGGGATAGATCTAGTCGGCCCTCTGCCCATAACGCCAGCGGGTCATCGATGGGTCGTGACAGCTGTTGACCAGCTCACACGTTACGCAGAGACCGCTCCTCTACGCTCTAGTTCGGCCTCCGACGTTGCCACCTTCTTTCTAGATGCCATTGTGCTGCGCCATGGTGCACCTCGTGTACTGTTAAGCGACCGCGGCAAGACTTTCATGTCAACAATGCAAGCAGAAGTACTCGGAGCTTGTGGCACAGTTCATAAGACAACATCCGCATATCACCCACAAACAAATGGCTTAACCGAGCGATTTCGTCGCACACTAATAGATATGATATCGATGTATATCGGGCCAAACCACGACAACTGGGACAAACTTTTACCTTTCGTGACTTTTGCTCACAACACCGCTATCCAACGAACTACGGGATACTCACCTTTCTACCTAGTTTACGGCTGTTCCCCGACATTTACCATCGACGCCGCTTTCTTCAATGCCCCAGCTATAACACCTCGGCCAGTATACCCGAACAGTTCGTCTCGAGACTTGAGGAATGCCGTCAACGCGCTCGCTTCAACACAGAAGTCAGTCAGCTAGACCGCAAGCAACGTTACGACATCTCTCGTCGCGACGTCTCCTTTCGTCCTGGAGAGGAAGTGCTCCTTTGGACGCCCATTCGTACACCCGGTTTGTGCGAGAAGTTTGAATCCCGCTTTCTTGGACCTTATATTATTAACGAACAAACATCCCCCGTGAACTATCGCGTTACTCCCGTAGACGTTTCTTCCGACCATCGTTGTCGTGGTTCGGATATCGTTCACGTTTCGCGCCTAAAACGATTCGTTCGGCGTTCCCCTCCTGGCTAAGTCACGGCCTGGCTGGCCGCTTGCGCGTGCGGGGAAATTAGTGTGAGCATTATTCATACGCTTCATATTCTCACCTGTACATACTCATCATCACCGTTTTGGACCCTGGGGGTGGGGCTCTCACTCGAGAGAATAAAGAAGAGACTGGCTGCCTAAACCTCGTCTCACAATATATATATATATATATATATATATATATATATATATATATATATATATATATATATATATATATATATATATATATATATATGTGTGTGTGTGTGTATGTATATATTGTCACAGTCGATAATGTGGGAAGCAGAGGACTATGATGGTGGCCTGAGAGACGACGAGGAAGAGGGTAGTTTTTTTATCGCTGCGCTACGGTTGTTGGCCTAGCCATTAAAAGCCATCTGTAAATAGACACACGCTTCTTCCTTTCCGTAAGATCATTGGTGGCCGTGCGGGGTAATCACTTGCGCAAGATGGAGCTCCGCAGCGGACGTAACCTGGCCACCATGTCATCCGAAGGAGAGAGTTGAACCATGGCCCCGTCGTCGCCACCGACGGTCATCCTGGCCCAGGCTCGCGACCCTGGCATGTTTTCCGGGATCGACAACGTTGACGTCGACGACTGGTTGCAGAATTACGAACGGACCAGCGCAGACAACACGTGGGACAACACGCTTATGCTGGCCAATATAATATTCTACCTCAAGAACACGGCACGGGTTTGGTTCGAAACACACGAAGAAGAGATTACGAGTTGGCACCAGTGCAAGCAGAAGCTTAGAGATTTGTTTGGCAAGCCCGTCGGCCACCAACGTGCTGCGAAGAGGGACCTTGGGACCCGTGTACAGACGTCCACTGAATCTTACGTGGCGTATATCCAGGACGTCCTCGCTCTTTGCCCCAAAGTAGATAACAATATGGCAGCGGCAGACAAGGTCAGCCACGTCTTAAAAGGCATCGCGGACGACGCGTTTAACCTGCTTGTTTATAAGAACGTAACAACGGTCAATGAGATCATAAACGAATGTAGCCGCTTTGAAGATGCGAAGAGTCGTCGCATAGTTCAACAGTTTACGCGGCTACCCAATACCGCAGCTTCATCGACGTGCAAAGACATTTGTCCACCGCGTGAGCCCACCTCCTCGCAGAACGTCGTACGTATCGTTCGGCGAGAAATCGAAGCAGCGTCTCCTGCCACGACTGTGACGCAGTGCTTTGACGATTCCAGGCCGCTTGTGTCACTCATTCAGTCGGTCATTCGCCAAGAACTTGCCAATGTAAGTCTTCCGTCCATCTGCTCCGCCAGCCGTCCTGACTTTGTTTCGTCTGCTGCCTCTGCCCCTGTTCGCCGGAGTTAATACGGTCCATATCCGGGCTATCGCAACCCGGTCGAATGGCGCACCCATGATGATAGACCCATCTGCTTTTACTCTGGACGTGTGGGCCAGATCTCTCGCCACTGTCGAAGCTCCTGGCCAGCTCATTCTCGACCAAGCTTTCCCGCCTACCGCCGCTCCCCACTGAATCCCCACCCGCCATCCCTCTCCACCGAGGTTGAAGACGCACCTGACAACGCTCGAGCCACCGCGACCAGCCGATCACCATCACCCCATAGTCGCCGCTCCCGTTCGCCCCAGCTGCGTCGCTCTCCATCCCCAGCTTACCGTCGCCGCTCTCCGACGGGAAACTAACTGGGGCAGCTCCTGGAAGTGACGCTGCTCTAGGAAACCGGCTGAAATTCCTCTGCTGACCCTGCCTACTAATCGGAACCTTCTAGACGTGGACGTGGATGGTTTTCCCGTTACAGCACTCATCGACACTGGAACCCAACTTTCCATTATGAGTGCGGAGCTTCGAACGCGCTTGAAGAAAGTACTGACTCCTGCTCCGACTCGACTGTTCCAGGTCGCCAACGGTGGAACTCCGGTTGTGCTTGGAATGTGTACTGCTCGTGTCAGTGTCGCCAGTCGCCACACGTCCGTTTTGTTTAGTGTGCTCGAACGTTGCCCTCACAATGTGATCCTCGGACTCGACTTTCTGGCCGCCCATTCTGCTCTGATTGACTGTTCCGCCGGCGTTGTACAACTTGACCTACCCCTACCTGTTCCCGTTGACCTTTCTGCTCAAGCTCCAAGTCAGCTTTGTTCCGCGGATTTTATACGCCTGCCATCTCTTGGAGCAACCTGCATCCCTGTCTTAGCCTGCCCACCTGTACCTGACGGAGACTACGTCCTTACTCCCGTGACTTCAGTCCTGCTTTCTCACAATGTCTCCTTCCCACACAGTATCGTTTCTGTTGCGGACAATCAGGCATGTCTTCCCATCATAAATTTCGGACAGTGCCCACAAGTATTTCCTCGAGGCATGTCTCTTGCCACGTTGTCACCGACGCACGAGTGCCACATTTCCGCTCTATCTGTTGCGAAGTCTTCGACCAATGCTCATTCTCCGCCGTCTACATCAGCCCCGACCGACGACTTTACAAAGATGATTGCACCGGACCTCTCGACCCAACAAGCCGCAGAGCTCCGTTGCCTCCTCGAGTCCTACTCCGACACTTTCAACCTGAACGATCGCCCTTTGTGTCAAACTACGGTCTTGAAGCATCATATAAATACCGGTGATGCAGCACCTGTTCGCCGACGCCCATACCGGGTGTCGCCTTCTGAGCGACACGTTATCCAGAGCGAGGTTCACAAGATGCTTGCCAAAGGGATTATTGGACAATCTTCCAGCCCGTGGGCGTCCCCTGTTGTTCTCGTCAAAAAAAAGGATAACAGCTGGCGATTCTGCGTTGACTATCGTCACCTAAACACGATCACCAAGAAAGAAGTATATCCACTTCCCCGCATTGACGATGCTCTGGATTGCCTCCACAGTGCCACTTATTTTTCATCTATAGACCTTCGCTCTGGATAATGGCAAATTCCCGTGGATGAAATGGACCGTGAAAAGACCGCATTCGTCACACCAGACGGCCTATATCAGTTCCGGGTAATGCCTTTTGGCTTGTGCAATGCCCCGGCGACCTTTGAACGGATAATGGACATGCTCTTGCGTGGTTTGAAATGGTCCATCTGTTTGTGCTACTTGGATGACGTCATCGTATTCTCTTCAACTTTTGCGACTCATCTTGAAAGACTTTCATCTGTTCTTTCTGTTTTTCGCACCGCTGGCTTGCAGCTCAACTCGTCCAAGTGCCACTTCGGTCACCGCCAAATAACCATGGTCGGACACCTCGTCAATTCGTCAGGCATTGGCCCCGACCCCGCTAAAGTTCCTGCTGTGCAGAATTTCCCCGTACCAACTTGTGCCAAAGATGTTCGCAGCTTTATTGGCCTTTGCTCGTACTTCCGCAGGTTTGTGGAAAATTTCGCCTATGTTGCCCGTCCCCTGACTGACCTCCGGAACAAAGACGTTCCTTTCTGTTGGGGCTCTGAACAAGCGTCCGCTTTCTCGCAGCTCTTCACGCTGCTCACCACACCTCCTGTTCTCGGCCATTTTGACGCCTCCGCTCCGACAGAAATCCGCACTGAGGCTAGTGGCTACGGCATCGGCGCAGTTTTAGCACAGCGCTAATGTGGGCAAGACCGCGTCATCGCCTACGCCAGTCGCCTCCTCTCTCCCGCACAGCGCAATTACGTGATTACTGAGCGCGAGTGTCTCGCCCTCATTTGGGCGGTGGGCAAGTTCCGACCCTATATATATGGACGGCCATTTACAGTTACAACCGACCACCACGCCCTTTGCTGGCTTTCCTCCCTTAAGGATCCCACCGGACGTCTCGGTCGCTGGGCCCTACGGCTGCAGGAATACACATACACTGTGGTCTACAAGTCGGGTCGTCTACATCAGGACGCCGACTGCCTGTCTCGTCATCCCGTCGATGTACCGGACGGCTTAGTGGATGTCGCACCGATCTGCCTTCTTTCGCTCTCTGCCTTGCAAGACATTGGCGCTGAGCAACGACGCGATGAGTCGTTACTCCCCATTATCAAACGCCTCCTCTCTGATCCGTCTGACCCATCCATTCACATGTTCGTACTACAAAATGACATCCTGTATCGCCGCAACATGCACCCCGACGGGCCCGACCTCCTAACCATCATTCCGTCTCATCGGCGGCAGACTGTGCTGCAGCAACTGCATGACGTTGCCACCGCTGGACGCCTTGGCGTTACGCGGACCTATGACTGAATTCGGCGACGGTTTTTCTGGCCACGTCTCAACCGCTCCGTTCGGCGCTATGTTGCCGCGTTTGAGTCGTGTCAACGCCGGAAAAGACCAGCTGTGCCTCCTGCCGGACTGCTGCAGTCATTGGATATACCGGCCGACCCTTTTTTTCGCGTTGGCGTTGATCTTCTCGGACCATTCCCTGTATCGAATGACGGAAATAGGTGGATTGCCGTCGCTACGGAATATACAACTCGCTATGCCATTACTAGAGCCCTACCGACCAGCTGCGCTACATACGTCGCTGATTTCTTGCTTCACGACGTTATCTTCCACCACGGTGCGCCTCGTCAACTTCTCACCGATCGCGGCAGGTACTTTCTTTCCAAAGTCATTGACGACCTACTTCGATCATGTGCTACTAAACACAAACTTACTACCACTTACCATCCTCAAACTAACGGTCTTACCGAACGCCTGAACCGCACATTAACTGACACGCTAGCAATGTATGTTTCCTCCCAGCATCGCGACTGGGACATCGCTCTACCATTTGCAACGTTCGCCTACAATTCCTCGCCCCACGACACAGCTGGCTATTCCCCCTTCTATCTCCTCTTCGGCCGTGAGCCAACTTTGCCTTTCGAGACGCTCCTCTCGACCACGCTCGACTCGCCGAACAGAAATTCCTGTCGCAACTACAGAAATTTCTGCCACGACTACAGAAATTTATGTTGTACGACAGAAGTTTCTGTCGTTTCTGTAGTTGCGACAGACATTTCTGATGTTAGAACAGAAATTCTAATGTCGCAACAGAAACATTTTGTCGCGAACACCAAGAGTTTGGAAGTCGCAACAGACACGTTCAATCGCGACAACAAGAGTTCTGAAGTCGGGACCAGAGCTTTCTATCGTGACAGTGATTCTGACGTAGTAACAGGAACTCTCTGTCGGGACTACACATTTTCTGTCCTAGCGTTAGAAATCTGCCACTTTCTGTCGCAGCGACAGAAGTTCTGACGCCGCGACAGAAGCGCTTTCCGTCGCGACGCTTTAAATTGTATGTCAGTTTCGCATCGGTTGTGTACACTGAACATTCTCTTGCGCGGTATTCAATCATGCTCCTCTGAAGCCGGCAATGATGATAGCATCGACATCGGCAATAAAGTAACCTGGCCAATTTTTATAATTGTGTTGTGACGACGAGGCACCTGCAACGCCCTATCGGCCTCCTCAAAATTGGCCCCTGATTAAAATCAAACCATCTGCGGGAATGGCTGCGTATCCATCTTGTTTTATATGGTAAGGTGTGGCACAAGGCCTACGGACTTGAATGTGCCGTTAACTGACACATTAGTAAATTTCCCAGAAATATCGCATAAGCTTTCGCGAAGCAAAAAAGAAGTTTTGGGTTGTTACACAAAGTTCCGGGAAAAGCTGTCTCGCTCGGGTCTGATTATTCTAATACAGCGCAGCCGTGAGAAGCCAGTATGCTGTCAGCATAAACACTCATCCACGAATCTTTATGTAGCTATCTTGTATTGCGCACACGAATTATATGCGCGCTCAAAAGTGTAAAGAGCGAGAGACAACTGTGGAAATTAGCAATAACAACCCTAACAGTCACCGTTGTCTATTTCTCAATTTCTTATTTAATATGGATATCGTACAGCAAAAGCGATGTTCTAGCACTCCTTGATGTACCTAACGATGGCAACAAAACTTTTGCTCTTCTAGGGATGCGGCAGTTGACGTGAGACCTATACATGACCTATAGTTTCTGGTTTCTTACAGATCAAGCAATGAGATCCCCAGGGTAAGAAAAAACCACGATCTTCTAAAAAGGTTTTGGCAGTCAAAATACCCGTGTGAAGCTTAAAAAAGAAAGCCTCGGTCCCTGGCGTTACTTGCATTCTTTTCACCCGCTTAAGCACGTCTTGCCCATGGCCTCTACTGTATATGGCCCTGTACATTGCCACAGAGAGAACCACATCGCATACATCTTTGCACAGAGTTTTATGTTTCACTGAAGAAAGGTACTCATTTCAATATCTAACGGACAAGAACCGTACACTTCAAATAACTTCTTTAAAGAATCCACCAAACTGAACCGTACACATAAAATAACTTCTTTAAGAAATCCACAAACAGGGTATTAGATATTTATCTATAGAAAACGATGAAGGACTGCCGTTTGACCTTATTATGCTAGTTGACCTTCACTGTTTATGGCGCTCCCGTATGGCGGGTTATCACTGCGATACAGTTGGTCGGCCTGCACGAATGCTTTTTCGAGAATGCATGTCGGGATTTGTAGAAATTCAGAAAGCACACGATTGTGTACCTGCGTGGCTGTCAAGGGTGGAAACCTTGGCCGCGCTCAATGAGTTCTAAAATAGTCAGCCCTTAAGGCTGACACTTGGTGCTGAAAACTTGCTAATTTATCTTGTTTTCTCAAATGTAGTTTGTTGTTTGATATAGTAGTACAAAACACGCAATCAATAAAAAAATCGGCGTGGTGCAGCCCAGCTGCAAACTTGTATACGCAAAAGCATCACAAAAGTGCGTTCACGCAGTTGTTGCGTTTTCTAGAGCTGGGACGCATATCAGTTCGTGATCCCCAAATTGCATACCAATCTAGCAATAACAGGGTTTCAACACTGTTGTGTTTCTTGTCATCTTTCAGATGAGTTTATCAAGCGATGGCAGGTGTGGCAAAAGCGCCTGCAGCAAAGGCGAATGCTTATATAGATGTGCAATTCTCTGTGTATGTGTGTGTGTGTGTGTGTGTGTTACAAAATCTGTAAAGGAAGAACGCTTCAGTGCATGGGACCTGTTTTGTAAAAAAGGAAATGAAAGGAAGTCGCAGAATAAGAAAAAAAAATTGGCGTGGTGCAGTGGTAAGATACCCGGCTCGGGGTCCTCAGCTCCCAAGTTAGTATCTCCGGTGGGGAAGCTTTTACTTCGATTTTCTAATTTTTTGTACTAACAAATTTACATAGCCTCAAAGAAGTCTATGTCAGTTTTAATTAAATATTGATCAACAACTACAGAACTTTCGACTAGAGGACGTTAGACAACAGAACCACAGACAACAGAGCGACAGAAACAGCGTCGGAAAATACGACGGACTGACATTTCCTGCTGCGTTTTTGAAGTGGGAATGGACACAACGACCAGAGGGACGGTGCCGCCAGCGCCCAAGGTGCGGCAAGATTCTCGCGATCTCTCCCAAAGAAACAAAGCTCGCGCCACGCCGTCTGAAAAGGTGTCTTGAGCTAATGTTCCTATTTTAAACACACAGCATAAAGCGAATTTGTCATAATGGAGGTACAAATACAATGGAATGTTAGAAGACTTCTCATAACCTCACCGATATTATCGAACTCCTACAGAAACACAATCCAAAGTTGCTGTCAGTTCAGGAGACACATCTGAAACATAAGAACGCTAACTTCTTTTTCTAATAAACAATCTTCCGAAAAGACTTTGATGTAAGATTAACATAGGCTGACAGGCAGTGTTTTAAAGAGTCAGCTTACCTACCACGCGATTTTATAAACCATTTTAGAATGGCTGATGCTGTTGAACATTTTACTGCTTTTAATATTGATGCAACCAAAAAATTTTTCGCACAGTCGAATGGGGGTTCATTTAGAAGACGTGTTTCTCGGTGAAACGAAGACTGTATAGTGGCGCGAAAGAGGCAGAATGAGACATGGGGCGCATAGCGTAGATCGCCAAATGCAGAAATTCTAATTCAATTTAAGAACAGTAAATCACAGGGAAGGCGAACACGAGCTCAGACAAAGAGAGAGAGCTGGGTGAGGTTCTTCTCGGGTATAAACTCATACACAAAGGACACAAAAGTGTGGAATAGCTTAAGAATGCTAAAATGCAACAAATATATCTGTTGCCTGTGATGAATGAGAATGGGAAGACTTTGCAAGACCAGGCAGACTGCCTTGGGGATAGCTTTGAACGCATGTCAAGCTCAATCCATTATTCACAATTCTGCGTGAAATACAGAAAAATAGTAAAATGTAAGCTAGTTGTACCTAAATGCCTACCGAACGAACCGTATAACTGGCGTATCAGTATTGCAGAGTTCAGAGCTGCTTTGATCGCATGCAAGAGTTCTGCGCCGGTACCTGGCCGAGTCATGTATGACATGATTAAAAACTTAAACACTGGTACACAAGGTGCACCACTCGCACTTTTCAACGTTATTTGAGCTGCCGTATACCTTCCCTCCGCGTCGAAATTAGGAATTTTGTACCCGTTTTAAAGCAGATTAAAGACACTTCCTCGTAACTTGCCAACCTTCCTTAGTTGCAAATTACCGCCCGATAGGACTCACAAGTTGCTTTTGTGAGATACTTGAAAAATATGATTTTTCGGCAACTTATACGTTTGCTCGAGCTTAACAAAATGCTTGATACATATCAGTGTGGCTTCAGAGAAAGGCGGTGCACAACTGACCAACTTGTGCGCACTGAAGGAACTATCGGCGCCGCATTTGTACAGAAAGAGTTTTTGTTGTCGATATTCGTCAACATGGAGAAGGCATACGACACAACGTGGTGCTACGGAGTCTTGCAAGACTCGTCCGAAATGGACATCCGTGGGAATATGCTAAACCTAATCGAAAGCTATTAGTCTAATCGCACCTTCCGCGTCAAACTTGGCAATGTATTACCATGTCCATTTATGCAGGAAACTGGTGTACCACAGGAAGGGGTAGTCAGCTGCACACTATTTATCATTAAGATGAACAGACCCCGTGCCTCATTACCATCGGCTATCTTTTATTCCGTCTACGTGGGCGACATACAAATCGGTTTCAAGTCTTGTAATCGCGTAGTGTGCGAGAGACAGTTAGAACAGGGCTCAAACAACGTGGCGAAGTGGGCAAACAGAAACAGATGGAAAATCAACCTCCACGAAAGTTCTGGTTTTCTTTTTACAAGGGGGGCCCAGTTTCAGAGCCTTGTGTAGAACTGTGCGGACAACAAATACCTGTTAAGAAAGAGCACACATTTATAAGAATCATACTTGACTCCAGGCTTACATTCATTCCGCACATAGTATATCTTAAAACAATATGTCTAAAAACAATAAACTTACTAAAAATTATATCCCACACAACATGGGGTGGTGACAGAAAGTGTTTGATGTATCTCTATAAGAGCGTTATTCGATCACCATTGGACAATGCTGCCGTCGTATATAACACTGCCGCCACGAGCATGCTCAAGTTCATAGATATCGTCCACCATTTAGCTATCGGTTTGGCCACAGGCGCTTTGAGGACAAGCCCTGTTGCAAGCTTACAGATAGAATCAAACAAGTGGTCGCTCTGTCTGCGCAGAACGTACATCAGCCTCAAATATTTTCTGAATATACACTTTTTACGTGAACATCCATTTTGTAATACGTTTATACATGTTACGTGCGCCAGACTTTGTTGTAATTGTCCCTCTGTATAACAGCCTTTCTCGCTGCGTGTTATGGAGCTTGGCGATGAAATACGCACCCTAAAAACTAGGGATGGTATCGCAGGAGTGAAGAGACCGATTTACTCTCCAAAGCGTTGTTTTACTCTCGCAAAATATTGAGTGGAGTGAAATGGATTGTTCACTCCGTCACCAAGGAGACAGTGAAATGTGCTTTTCACTCTGCCCTCCAGAGAGAGAGAGTAGAATGCCCGTTCTACTCTTGCGGCAATAAAGAACAAAACGTAGCGTAATCTCCTGCTTCAACTGTGGAAGGCTGGCCCCGAACATGGCGATGCATCACTCATGCACGCTCAGCTAAGAACACACCCTATTGTTTCTAAGAGAGCAGGCTGCCATAGTTCAAAGGAACCCGTAGCGAGCGCTCTACATTTTCACTCGGAGTTACTCCACCGCGCACGCGCTCAACATCGCGGAACAGCACAGCACGGGAGAAAGGTGATCCGTCCAGCGAGCAGCAACGCAGGCTATGCAAGGGAGGTCGTATGTCAGCCATCTCGCGTCGCCGCGAAAACATGACAGTCGTTCGTCATTCGTTGGATATAAAAACAAATCCTCCACGGTAAGTGAACTTAACTTAGGTGCACCTTCTGCATATATGACATGCTATCGCCAGGAAGTCGTCGCGGCCCTTAGCCGACGCGATTGACGACAGACTAGGCAAATGCGTTGTGTCTCTGGATGTCGATCAATCGAAAAAGCCAGTCGTCGCGATAACTGCTTGTGATTTTATCACTTGCCGCTACCCGTAAGAGCTTTGAAAATCACAAACGCTGCCAGAACCATGGTATGTTCAATAATACGTGAGGCGAGAGAACGCTTAAAATGGTTTCTTCGCCAGCCCATGATTCTCAACCTATGCGGAGCGTCCTTAGCGTGCGTTTTGTGTGTTTGAATTTATTCAGTTTGACAGTCTACTTTGTACGGAACGGTGTTGCATTAAGGAGTCACATAACAGAAAGGGCCATTTTGCTGGCGGCATGCTTTTGTTATAAGCCGCGCGCTTGAGCGTGCCTCGCCTATGGGTGATCTGCGCCCACTGAAGTTACGTGCAGCACCAGTGCTAGTTAGAAGCATTGCCGCAGACATTCAGCTGCATGCTGCAAGAGATCAATTGGGCGCGTTATCTTGAACTAACTGAAAACGCATGATGAATCCATGTTTTACGCTGAATAAATTATAAAACCCATATAAGCGACGTTACACGCGACAGCGTTGGCTCTCGCCTACAAGTCGTACTCCGTGCGGGCGACGATGTTGAGCGACGCCTCCCCGGTGTTGCCGGTATGAGGGCTGCAAAAACGGGTCGAAACTAGCGTGGCGAATGCTTTAGTAATTTAAGTACATGTATTTTACTGTAACACTTACCATAAAATATTTCCGAAAGCCTTGCAGTAGGTTCTTATCCTTGCACGTACGAAAATTCAATCGTTTGCTCGTTCTGCGCGACAATCGGTAGCACTTGAGCGATGTACATCGAGTTCCGGCTTCGCGCTATTGGCTAGTTCCTCAGAGCACTTCCGGAAGACGAGCGACGATTTCTAGACTACCAGAACCGAGCGATCTGTTCAAGCGACGGCTCGTTTTGTCGTTCGAAGCCGTCGTTCTACGCGGTCATGCCCTAAATCGCTCTTATGGTGTTTAGCCCTAAGACTGAACTATTTTTCCTCATGTATTGAAATGATGTGTTTATATGTCTGATTTTATGCTCGTGTTGCGGTTTCCGAGCACGGTGCGAATCTGAAAGGGTGCTTACTATGCCTACTAAGTCTGTGAATTGTCAAGCAGCGAGTTATGCATTGCATCGAATATAACGGCCGCTGTGTAGAATTACAATTGCAGGGGCGCTTTGCATATGCCTATTGTTTTGGACATGCCTGTGCAGTTGCTAATATGAGTTGGCGTTTCAGAGTTATATCATATGAACAGCTAAATCACCTTTCCTCGCGGGGTTACAAGCGTAATCTCTGCATCTTGCTATTGCACGGCAGATAAAAATGTGGTTATTGCTTTAATATTTTTACTAGAGAAATAAAGTATAAAAATAAAACGTTGGTTTAATTCGCTGTTACCAGTCGTATGTCGTGCACAAAACAAAGAGCTGGTCTAATAAGCTATTAACTGAGGTGTAACTGCCACTTTTACATGCCTTCACGTATGTAAAATGCTAGATTTCCAACTGCAGCAGTAGGGTCTGTCAAAAATGAACTCCGTTGTGCACTTCATAAATGAAAAAAACCTCATGCTTTTTGTAAGCTTAGATGCAGGCCATAGTGAACTTTATTGTTATTATTGAAATGTGGGTAAGCTTGCCATGACAAGCCTTGTTGCCCTTTTTTATAGGCTTATCCAGTCATATTGATTGAACTGGAGGACCATATTTTCATACATACTGAGCATCATGTTGGTAGATGGGATCTTCAAATTATAGCTTCAGCAGTGGCAAACCACAGATGGTGCGGTGGTCCCACTAGGCACCTGCTTAGGATGTGTCACAAGTGTTGTTTGCGCCACACCAGACTAATGACAGACCTATGACATCTGACAGAGACCAATATTCTATCTATTAGCTGGAGTATTTTAGCGTTGGCGCCGGACGAGGCAGAAGTTTAGGTTATTTCTTTTTTGTTTAAATCTAAAGATTGAAGTTTGTCTAGCAGTTTACTCTTGCAGTTATTTAGATGTTTTGCATGCATTTCAGTAGGAAGACTAAGAGCTAAGACTTTATTTTATTGCCATGACCTCGACTATCTTGACGTTGTTTTGCACCATGTTGTCGTGTTGACATTTTTGCACACGATATGTTTTTAGGAACCTGCTTTATATAACGCAAGAAGGCAGCTGCAAGGACACAACGATGTCAAAGAGCCAGCCCAGCGCGACTTCACATAATGCCGAGGCATGAACGCCAAAGAATCAAAATACATTGTAATGCAATTTAGACCAGAAAACTAGAATGTGGGTATATTGAGGGTACCATTTCAATAAATGTCAACAAAATCAAAATAGAGTATGTCACACTAAGATGAAATTCTCACGTGCTCTCGGCAGTCATCTTACGCGGTATATTTATGTATTGTCTCTGATAGGAAAGTCAAAATTAAGTATGCTCTTTGGAGACAAAGACATATGAGCAAGTGTCATTGAAAGGTTAGAAATGTGTTTAAAAAAAGTTGATTAGTTGCGAGAAGTGACTGGTTTTTGTCTTGCCTCTGAACAGATATATGCATATGATAAAAATAGTGGCACAATGAAATTGCATATTTGCTTAGAGAGATAATACATACTTGCAATGAGCATGGAGCCTGTGTTCACTATTAGAAGCAACAGCTCACGCTTGGTTAGGTGCTTACATACATTTAACAGCTTTAATAGCTTACATTTAACAGCATATGAATGCATGCGTGCAAATACAAACCACTGTGATTCTGTATTTTAAACGCTGACATGAAGGAGACAGATGTCATTTCTTCCTTTTTATCTAATTTTACACCTAGCTTTAGAATTATGGCTTCCTTTTGGGTTGCAGAAAGGGGAAGCATGGGGGGAAGAGAATCCCATCTTTAAGAAGTAATTATCGTTTATGTGCATCCCCACGAAACCAGTTCACTAAAACCGCTCATGTCTCCCGAAGCGAAAGTAATTAGAATTAAAGCCCTCTATGTATACCCTGCTGCGCACCTTACGTCTTAGAAGCCGGAGAGTCACTTGGAATTGAAAATTATTTGAAAAATGAAAAACTGTGGTTTCTGTAATCTAATTTCCAACCAAGCATGCTAGTGGTGGTAGAGATGCATTCAATGCAAGCAACTGAGAGCATCTGAATAAAACACTTGTTCATCAATTGGCAGATGTGAACATGTAGTGTTAAGGAAAAGCCCCTTAGTTTCATGGGTTTTGTAGACTTAATTCGTCGACACTTAAAATAGAGTGTAATAGAGTGCAATGGAGTAATATAGAGTACAAATAGAGTGCAATCTTCCTAGGCGAATATACACTTGTTTTGAGACGAATATTCTGTGAAGTGGGATAATTTGTCTTACTTTAGCACATTTTACCCGCTTCAGTAGGAAAAAAGCTTTAGTTTCCGGTAGTTGGCTCATTGTGCAAGTATATGCATAGTTGCATGCAAAATCCCCGTGCATGGAAGGTATATGTGAAACATGATGCTGCCATTTTGAATTTATGTTCTGCTTCCTTGTTTTTTTTTTCGTGCACTTCCCTGCCTGTACTTATGCTTATGTTGGCTTTGATGCATCATATTCTACACGTCTGATTTCTGGCTCAGCATCTGAAGCCATAGTATACTTTAGTTAGATCGCATATTCAATTAATCACAATAATTGATTATGTAATTATGTAAGCTGCTCCTGAGAAGCATATCATTCTTACCGTGATGGGAATGAAAAGCTACCATATACGACAATGAATTTGATGAACAAGATTTTAATGCCAATGTTCCTTGCAGTTTTACACCCATTTGCTGCACACTAGATCATGTAAAATTTATTTATTTGGGAGAAAAGGTAACGGATGAATCCCAACAGCACCAGAAAACTACGTTTGTGAGGAGGCCAACCGAATAGCAAATATAATACGCCTCTGTACCGGTTTCAGACCGGGCCCCCAGGATATTGCTGCAGAACCGCGACAAGACACTTTGAAACAATGGGGTGTAGCTCACACATGAATAACTTTATGTGAAATATAAGAAAAGCTAGCTGGACCTGCGGCCTCAGATGAGAATACGCAACACATTTTTAAATTCACTGTACTGTCAGTCAGGAACATCTATAGGCTTTTCAGGATCTTATCAAATGAGGTGCTGTCTTAGAATATGACAAACGAAAAAAGTTTCTTGCACAATTTATCTACACTACCAGCTCCATGCTTAAGAGCTCATCTGGTAACCTCTGCCGTATAAGCGCCTGCGTTTTGTGCTGGAAGTGCGTTTGCCGGCCAGTAATGTGGGGCATATTTCTCTTCGATAATAGTGTCAATACTTAGTGAGTTTGCAGACGTTTGTTCTTTGTTTAACTTTCCATGTATATTTTTGAAAAGAAGGAGCCAATTGAAATTAAAGGATATTTCTACACTGTCATACTAATGAAACTTTAGAAAATATATTTATGTTTTAATATAAGATGTGTTCTAAAGTTCACGGGCATCATGCACTCTGATATGATGTGTTTGTAAGTATGTTTCTCAAATTATTATACAGTTTGTCTTGTGACTGATCAATAAAGATTTTGACCTTTTAAGAGAGAAAATGTTTCATTTGAGTAACTCGGCGACTACAGATTACATTCCATTCACCAAGCATAAGAGCAGAAGCTGTTTATGTAGGAATCAAATATTCCCCACATGTAAGTATTGCGAAGCGCTTTAAACGTGACCATGGATTGGCATCGTGCTTTCACACTATTGGGAAGAGTACTAGCACTCTGTTCTGAAGGATCACAAGCACTCGGCTTGGATGAGTATAAATGCTCGGTTTGGAGGTGTAGAAATACTCGGTCTGGGCGAGTACGATTACCCCTGGGGGAATAGTATTAGCACTCTACGGAACAGTAATTGCACTTCCTGTGGGGTGAGTATTAGCACTCTGCAGAAGAGTACTAGCACTTCCTTGCGGTGGAGTAACAAAACTCTGGCAGGAGGAGTTGACGTACTCTTTCACAAAGAGGGTCGATCTACTCTCGAAAAGAGAGTGAAATATTGGACAAGCAGTTACTCCCTTAAAGAAAGTGCCCGGAACTCTGTTTTTTAGAGCGCATTTTCCACTCCTTGAACATCGCTTAATGCATCCAACCAAGCTCTTACCCACATGGAAGTAGCAGGTAGACGAAGGTGATGCATCCTTTCTAAAAATTGCAAAGCACACTCCAGAGCTTGAAATTGGACTGCGTTTCCTGGAACTCCAGTACAAGCATTCCTGCACAAAGTTTACAAAGACCCTTCGAAGTCACACGCTCGGACATTGACACATGTAATTGTCTTTATCGGCCGACGCGTTTCACCGCCTGGCATATGTCGCACAGCGCAGGACGCGCCTGCATGTATAGGAAGTCTCTGGAATGTTATCGATAGTTTCATTCGCTGTCTGTGACCTAACCTTGTGTAATCAGATTGCATGTGTGCGCGACGCGAATAATGTAGCACTTCGTGGAAGGTGCACGGGTCCCAGCGATTACTCTGGAACATTGGGCGACTTATATATAAAAGCCGACGCCCTTGACCCACTCGTCAGATTTTCGACGATCGCCGAGTGTATTCGTCGCTATCGTTCTTTGAGTGTGCCTGCTTTTGAGGGCACAAGTTCGCCCAATAAAACGCTAGTTTCGGTAATCAAAGTTTTGCTGCTTTCTTCACTGTCACTACCACGTGACATCTGGTGGAGGTGCTTTACGTTCATATACCGACGCCCCCGAGAAGCCGTTTTCCAAGCCCGGATAGCAAAGACAACACCAACGTCGTCCCGGAACATCGAGCAAGTCGCCGGCTACAGCAGCTGCCCCTGGAACACGGTCTTTTACCAGATACAATCAAGCAGACAGTACAAGAAGATCGTACAGGGATGGCTAAGCAAACATCCCCAATGGCAGCCGCAGCGGCCCCAATAATTCTGCAGCAGCCCAGGGAACCCCTGACGTTCCGCGGTTCCACATTTGAGGACCCGGAAAGCTGGCTGGAGACGTATGAGAGGGTCGCTACGTTTAACAGCTGGGACAGCGACGACAAGCTGCGACATGCCTATTTCCCATTGGAGGACGCCGCCAGCCCGTGGTTCGAGAATCGAGAAGCCACCTTGACGACGTGGTACCTGTACCGAAGCCAGTTCCTGCAAACATTTACAAGCGTCGTGCGAAAAGAGCAACTCCAAGCTCTACTGGAGACCAGAGCGCAGCTGCCGAATGAGACGATCGCGATTTTCACGCAGGAGGTGAGCCCGTCTGTTCCGCCTCGCCGACCCGGAAATATTCGAGGAGAAGAAAGTCCACCTACTGATGCGTGGCGCAAAGGAGGAACTTTTCGCCGGAATGGTCAGAAGGCCACCGAAGACCGTCGGCGAGTTTCTTCGTGGGGTGACGAGCATCGAGAAGACACTGGAAATGCAAACTACGCCGGAGTTCAATCACTGGCCACCGACAACCTGCGCGAGACTATCAGGGCAGTCGTACGAGAGGAGCTTCAGAAGATCTTGCATTCGTCGCAGCCTCAAGCGGCATCGATCGCCGACAGCGTGAAAGAAGAGGTGCAGCGATCGCTTGGAGTTCCCCAGGTGCAACCACAATCATCACAGCCCCAGCCGGGAGCGATGACGTACGCCGCCGTCGCCCACCGTCAAGGTCCCCCTCCACGACCACGCCAGGGCCCTATAACAACACAATTGCATCGACCACCGCCGCGAGCACGCCCACCCGTCGCCCAGCGCAGCTACGCGAGGAAGACAGACGTTTGGTGCACTCCTGACCACCGCCCGCTCTGCCACCACTGCGCAGAAGCGGGTCACGTCTACCGACGATGCCCATACCAGTAGATGGGACTGCGAGGGTTCGCCGTCAAAGCTCCTTGCCCGCAGCAATATCGCCGACTACATCGGCGCTACTCAGTGGAGTTCTCGACGACCGTTCCGTTCACCATCACCAGTCCGCTACCTGTCACCGCTGCACCGACTATATACTGGCCGAGCCCGGGGCCGGTCAGCGAGCCCATATCCGGAAAACTAAAAGCAGCAACCGATGGAGGTGCGGTTGCCGTTCTTCGAACTGACGAAGATCCTGCGCCGCCGACGAAGACGCTGAAGAAACTACCTCGACGACATAACGACACGCCGCCGTCCCGACGAAGTCTGGAAACAAAAAATCCGACGACTAAAGACGACCTGACGTCCTCATATGCCAGCCACAGGTCCACACGATGCAGCCGTGCTCCAACGCCAAGACCGAACTGTAATGCAAGCCAAAGAACCACCGGCCTCGACGTGCTTCTCGACGGTCACGCAGTCACCACCTTAGTCGACACAGGGGCCTATTACTCCATCATGAGTGGACACATCGCCGCCCATTTGAAGAAAGTTAGGACCACATGGGAAGGCCCCCAAATTGGCACTGCTGGAGGTCAAATCATAACGCCGACTGGAATATGCATGGCAAGAATTACCATTGACGACAGGACTTACCCTGCCACCTTCGTCGTCCCCCAACAGTGTTCACGACACGTCATTCTCGGCATGGACTTCCTGAACCGTCATCAGCATCATCAGCCTAGTTACGCCTACTGCAGGGCAAAGGCCTCTCCCATACTTCCCCCACTACCCCGGTCATGCAATACTTGTGCCCATGTTGTCCCTGCAAACTTCCTAATATTATCTACCCACCTAACTTCCTCCCGCCCCCCGCTACGCTTCCCTTCCCTAGGAATCCAGTCCATAACCATTAATGACCATCGGTTATCTTCCCTCCTCATTACATGTCCTGCCCATGCCCCCCCCCCCATTTTGTTTTCTGATTTCAACTAAGATGTCCCTACCTCGCTTTTGTTCCCTCAACCAATCCACCCTTTCATTATCCCTTAACGTTACAGCTGCCATTCTTCTTTCCATAGCTCGTTGCGTCGTCCTGAATTTAAGTAAAACCCGTTTCGTAAGCCTCCAGGTTTTGTTCCGTACCCACGCAGGGTAGTCTGCTTCAGCAGGCGTTTGGTGTGTTGCGACACCACGTACCCGAGCACACGAGGGCTGGACCCTCCTGCGTCTAACCGTGCGCGCCTTAGCCGTGTCCGGGGAAATGGGGATCCTGGGGTTTGAGCCGATGCCGGGTGTTTAGACCTTTACGACCCCACGGTGGAAGCAACGTACCCCTTTGGCCTCGGCTTTACGTAGACGGCGCCCCCGGACTGACCCACCAGGAGGAAAGTCGGTGGTTGCCTTTTCCTGTCTCTCTTTACCTCCAACCTTCGTCTTTTTCTCACTTTCCATCTTTCGTGTTTTCTCCTGGCTTCCCTTTACTTCCTTGTTTTCCAGGCAAGAAGGGTTAACCTTGTGTGAATAACCAACCTGGGTTATTTCATATTTGGTTATAGTGATGACGTACAGCTGGCGTTCGCAGAACCTGTTTTACAGCTCTTGTATCGTCCCCTTGTAGGGCTCCACGGTGGGTGGCTGGCGTTATTGCCGAAAACTAAATTCTTCTATGGCAAACTCCTTCACACCCCTCCCTGATCGCCATCAGAAAAGAGGGCGCACCGAAGATGTATTCAAGTTCTTTGGTCGTAAAAGAGCCAACTTCCCATGATTTCAGGTCATTCACTCGGAGAAGTCAGATACACAAGTACGCACAATCTCCCCATTTCTAGTTTGAAAGTCGTTTTAACCGAGGCTCTTGGTCCAGGTTACAAGATAACAAGGATGGAAACTGGAGATCTCCTCTTGGAGCTCCAGGATCTAAAACAATTCGAAAAGTTACCCAGTCCCGTGGCATTTGGGGACTTTCAAGTGACAATTACTCGGCACCGCACTATGAACACTACCTGCGTCGCTGTCTCAGACGATTATTTGCTTTAGCTGATAGAGGCAGAGCTCTTGGAGTGAGCTCTTTTAGTGAGCAAAATGTTGTCAATGTGAAAAGAATAAAGATGAGGCGAGATGGTAAAGAAATTGCAACCAAACACCTAATACTCACCTTCAATTCAAGTGTCCTGCCCGAGTCAATCGAGACGAGTACAACAAGCTCCGGGTTAGAACGTACGTGCCAAATGCGCTCCGATGTTTCAAATGCCAGCGTTTTGGCCACAGTTTCAGAGCTGCCGAGGCCGCCAAACTTGTGCGAAATGCAATGCTCATGAACACACCTCGGAAGCTGGTGAGAACTCTCTCCACTGTTTAACTGCGATGGGGAGCACGCCACGTACTCCCGGTCGTGCCCATCCTGGAAGAACGAAAAAGAAATTGTAACAATAAAAGTAAAAAAGAATATATTATTCAAGGAGGCACGCAGGCGGTTTTCATACCTGCCCAAGAAAAGCTTTGCCATGTGACGCGTCAGGGGTAAGTGACACAAAGGCTTCCAGCGGCCGTCCGACCCACAAACAGTGAGCCGGCAGTTACGTCATCTGCCCCCGCGGCGGCTGTAGCTAGCGCTGCTCAGCCAACGCAGAAGAGGGGACCATCGGCCCCGAAGGTAGGCGCCGCCAAGGCTGCCCCAACCTCCCCGGCCCCTTCCAGTGCTGGCAACAGCCGGCGCAGCGAAATTCCACCCACGAGTTATTAACGACAGGTCAACAAATACTACAGGACCAACGGCTCGGAAGAACGCAATACGCTCCCCCACACAAAGCTCTCAATAAACTCCATGCAAGGGACTGGCGCCGCCTGCAAACTAACACATACCCACACTTGTCTCGTCTACACGCAATCTACCCGGACAGTTATACGTCCCGAACATGTCCCTGGTGTAGCAACCACACAGCGACACTCGCGCACATAACACACGAATGCACCGACCGTCCGGGCGACGCAATTTCGCCACGAGTCACAACACACACACTCACTACGTGGTCTTGGGAGGCGACACTCTCCGAACTGGACCTGGGAAGCCAACTGGCGACCCTCGACCAGGCCCGGCGAGCCGCGATCGCCAGTGGAGCCCTGTCAGAGGGAACCACCCAGGAATAAACCGCGCAACGGTTTCTGCAATAATAAAGTTTCTCCTCCTCCTCCTCAGGGAGACCCATTGACCTCCGGGCTGGTGGGCGCAGGGGTATTGCCCTCCGAGGCAGGACTCCGTCTGGTAACTTCTCGCTCTCAAGAGCGTGTCTCCAGCTCCTCACAAGAGGCAATGGACACTACACCTGTCCTCACGGCGCACCAAGCGCCTAAGGAGCGGCGAGGCTCCCTCGAACGCTCCAGAAAGGGCAAAACCCCATTACAGGGCCTGGAAAGAGCTCTGTTTTCTAAGGCATCACTTCTGTTTCTGTATACACAGCACCAATTGACCTTAAATATTGATACATAAATCATTCAATTTAACGTCAGAGGTCTTCTTAGAAACCTTGATGATGTGCAAGACCTTATCCACAAACACAATCCAAAAGGGCTGTGTTTACAGGAAACACTTAAAATCGAAACACACAAACTTCCTCCTACACTACGTTACGTTTCGCAAAGATCGCGATGATGCGACGGTGTTGCCATTGTTATTCCTAGAACCATAGCGTGTCAATGTTTGGAGCTACAAACACCCCTTGAAGCTGTGGCGGTTCGGGTTGTTCTCCTAAACAAACTCATCACCATTTGCTCGCTTTACATACCCCCACATTACCAATTAAACAAACATGAATTTCAGTCCCTTATAGATCAATTGCCAGAACCTTATGTTGTTCTTGGCAATTGCAATGCACGCAGCTGCCTGTGGGGCGACTCTCGTATAGATGCGCGAGGTCGTCGCGTTGAACAGCTCCTTCTTTTACGTCCGGTGCGTGTATGCTGAATAAGAAGGAACCCACATATTACTGTCTTGCAAACAGAACCTTTTCTTCAATTGATCTTACCCTAGTTTCCCCGTCTATACTACCTGAACTCGAATGGGAAGTTACCAACAATCCTTACGGAAGTGACCACTTCCCCATACTGCTAAGAACACCTAAAGAAAACGAATGTCCCCCACAGGCTTTTAAGTGGAAGATTGATAAAGCCGACTAGGAGGAATTGCGAACTCTCAGTAGTATCTCATGGGATGACATGTACAGGTTAGAAATTGATGCTGCTCTGGAGTATTTTACAGCCTTCATAATAGATGCCGCATCTAAATGAATGTCAGAAGTAAATGGATTGGCGTGCAAACGGCGTGTCCCGTGGTGGAACGACGAATGTAGGATTGCTCGTAAAAAACAGAACGAAGCGTGAGGCTTGCTACGCGCCTCTCCCACTGCGGAAAATGTTATTAAATTTAAGAAAGTGAAGTCCCAAGGCAGGAGAACGCGCCGACAGGCTGGAAGAAAGAGTTGGCAGAAGTTTTTATCGGGCATCAACTCGTATGCAGATGAGGCCAAAGTCTGGAACAAGGTTAATAGGATAAGAGGGCGAAAAACATATTCACTCCCTCTGGTAAACACAAAGTGCGACACACTGCAAGATCAGGCAGACTCACTTGAGGAGCACTTAGAACGTGTGTCGAGCTCAATCCATTATTCCCAATCCTTTCTTAAACAAAGAAATAGAAGAACGCAAGCCAATCATACGAAAATCCGGACAGACTCAACCGTATAACCGGCCTTCAAGTATTGCGGAGTTGAGAGCGGCCTGGAACACAAGCAAGAGCACTGCACCGGGACTTAACAGAGTCATGTATGATATGATCAGAAGCTTACATACTGACGCACAAGTTACACAACTCATACTTTTCAACACTATATGGGCTGCGGGATACCTCCCATCCACATGAAAAGAAGCGATTGTGATTCCTGTTCTGAAGCAGGGAAAAGACCCTTCCTTGTCAGCAAGTTATCGTCCAATAGCACTTACAAATCGTCTGTGTAAACTTTTTGAAAAAATTATTAATCGTAGACTCATACATTTTCTTGAACTCAACAATATGCTCGATCCCTATCAGTGTAGCTTCAGACAAGGGCGGTCGACAACCGATCATCTTGTGCGCATTGAAGGATGTATTCGCGATGCATTTGTACAGAAACAATATTTCCTCTTGATATTCCTCGATATGGAGAAGGCATATGACACAACATGGCTTGCGAGACTTTGCGGGAATGGGCATCTGTGGAAATATGTTGAAAATAATTGAAAGCTATTTGTCGAAGCGTATCTTCCGTGTGAAAATCGGCAACGTATTATCGCAAACTTTTATACAAGAAACTGGTGTACCCCAGGGGGGCGTACTCAGTTGCACAGTCTTTATCGTTAAGACGAACACCCTCTGCTTCTCTACCACAGGCCATTTTTTATTCCGTCTACATGGACGATATACAAATAGGTTACAAATCGTGCAACCTTACACGGTGCGAAAGACAGGTACAGCAGGGCTTAAGCAAGGTGTCCAAGTGGGCAGACCAAAATGGATTTAAAATAAACCCCCAAAAAGCTCTTCTGTTCTTTTGACAAAAAATAGAGGCCTGGTCTCTGATCCTTGTGTAGAACTGGGTGGACAACAAATTCCCTTCAACGAAGAGCACAAATTCCTAGGTGTTATACTTGACTTGAGGCTTACTTTCATTCCTCACATAAAATATAGTAAAGAAAAATGTCTTAGAACAATGAACTTACTTAAAATCCTATCCCTCACAACGTGGGGTAGCGACAGACAGTGTTTATTGAATATTTACAGGAGCCTAGTTCGATCACGACTGGACTATGATGCTGTAGTTTATACTTCTGCCGCTCCGAGCGCCCTAAAGATGTTAGACCCCGTCTACCACCTGGGTATCCGCCTGGACATTGGCGCCTTTAGAACAAACCCTGTCGAAAGTATATCGGTAGAGTCAGATTAGTGGTCACTCCATTTTCAGAGAATATACATCAGCTTCACCTATTTTCTCAAAGTGCGCTCTAATAAAGGACATCCGTGTTTCACAACTGTAAACGACTTGACCTGCGAATCACTTCTTCGTAATAGACCCTCCAGAAGACTTCGTTTGTCACTCCGTGCAAAAGAACTTAGCTAAGAAATGGATGTCCCAGTTCTAGAACATCGCCTAATGCCTCCAGCTAAGCCATTACCGCCCTGGGAGTGGCATGTGATAGACTGCGACGTGTCCTTCATAGAGGTCACAAAGCATGCACCTGACCTCGAAATCGCTATGCATTTCCGTGAACTACAATCGAAGTTCTCCTGCTCAGAATTCTACACAGACGCGTCAAAATCACGTTCTGGCGTTTCTTTTGCTGCTGTTGGTCCCTCATTTTCTGAATTTGACGTATTGAATCCCTTAACAAGTTTCTTCACTGCAGAATCCTATGCAGTACTGTCTGCAGTAAAGCATAAATGAATTAAAACTCGACAGAGCAATAGTATTTACAGACTTATTAAGTCTTGTAAAAGCGTTATTTCTTTACGAAAGCATACAAATCCTGTTTTCACTGAACTTTACTCGTTCTTATGCAATATTTATCTATCACATAGACACGTAGTAATATGCTGGGTACCTGGCCATAGAGGCGTCGAGGGTAATATACTAGCTGACAAAATGGCCACATAACTCTCATCACTAACAACTTTTCCTACGGCTGCTGTACGTGTCACAGTTCCGAAGCCTTTCTTAAGAAAGAAACTGCGACAACACTGGCAACCCATGTGAAACTTAGAAACAAATAATAAACTGCACGTTGTAAAGCCACAGTTAAGTTTTTGGCCATCCCCAACAAGATCTCGGCGAACAGATGTCCTATTGTGTCGCCTCAGAATAGTGCAGACATTTTGTACCCACAATTTTCTGCTTACTGGAAATGAATCGGCATCCTGTGGTCGATGTGGTGAGAGGCTAAGCGTCCTCCATGTCCTCTTGGAGTGTCGGAAAGCCGAACCTGAAAGAAAGAAACATTTTTGAAACATATAATATATAATATATATTATAATATATATAGAAGAAACATATAATTATTGCGTCCCTCTGCACCCAGCTATGTTTCTTGGAAAAGAACCGTTTCTTAACACCAAAATAGTCATCAATTCTTTAAATGATGTTGTCCTACATGTTATAAGCCCATTAAACTCGTATCGCATCCTCTTTCCAGAGGATGTAGCTGTGATGGTTTTCTTTTTTTGTATAGCACATGCCTCTAGGCCCTTGTGTTTTAAGGGCTCTAACGAGGCCGTAGTGCTCTAGTTAACTTAAAATCTGATACAGTTTTATATGGTATCATTATTTCGCAATGCACCTTAATGCTCATAGTACACTTCTTTTGTCAGCGCCATAAACTTATTACATGTAGATTTTCCACACTTTACAGCAAGTATGTTAGGCCCCCTTACAGCCACGTCAAATCAACTTCATAGAAGTCATAACTCCACTGCAAATTTATCAACACTGGCTTGACGCTCTTTGGCCATACCTGGCCCTTGCGCCAATAAACACCACGCATTCATTCAACCTGCCCCGTACCTGAGTACAGGTAAGACACAGCTGTTACACACTTTCCTCTTGAGGCATAATGACAACCTGCTGTTCATGATCTGAGAATGCCTGGCAAACGCACTCCAGCCCATTGTTATTCTTCTCATTATTTCAGTCTCATGATCCGCATTCGCGAATACTACCTGTCCTAAGTAGATGTATTCCCTTTCCACTTCCAGTACCTCGCTACCTATCGTAAACTGCTGCTCTCGTCCGAGACTGTTAAACATTACTTTAGTTTTGTGCAGATTAATTGTTAGACCCACCCTTCTGCTTCGCCTCTACAGGTCACTGAGAATGCATTGCAGCTGGTCCCCTGAGTTACTAAGCAAGGCAATATCATCAGCGAATCGCAAGTTACTAAGGTATTCTCCATTAACTCTTATCCCCAATTCTTCCCAATCCAGGTGTCTGAATAGCTCCTGTAAACACGCTATGAATAGCATTGGAGAGATCGTATCTCCCTGCTTGACGCCTTTCTTTATTGGGATTTTGTTGCTTGCTTTATGGAGCACTGCGCTGGCTGTAGAGCAGTTAGAGATATCTTTCAGTATTTTTAGATACGGCTCGTCTACACCCTGATTCCTTAGTGCCTCCATGACTGCCGAGGTTTCAGCTGAATCAAACGCTTTCTCGTAAATAATGAAAGCTATATATAAGTGCTGGTTATATTATGCACATTTCTCTGTCACCTGATTGATAGTGCGAATATGGTATATTGTTCAGTCGCCTTTACAGAATCCTGCCCGGTCTTTTGGTTGACAGAAGTGTAAGGTGTTCCTGATTCTATATGCAATTACCTTAGTAAATACTTTGTAGGCAATGGACAGTTAGCTGATTGGTCTATAATTTTTCAAATCCTTGGCGTCCCCTTTTTTATGGATTAGGACTATGTTAGCATTCTTCCAAGATTCCGGTACGCTCTTAGTCATGAGGCGCTGCGTAAACAGGGTGACCAGTTTTTCTAGAACAATCTGCCCACCATCCTTCAACAAATCTGCTGTTACCTGATCCTCCTCAGCTGCCTTCCCCCTTCGCATAGCTCCCATGGCTGCCTTTATTTCTTCCGGCGTTATTAGCGGGATGTAAAATTCCTCTAGACTATTCTCTCTTCCATTATTGTCGTGGGTGTCACTGGTACTGTGTAAATCTTTATAAAACTCCACAGCTACTTGAACTATCTCATCCATATTAGTAATAATATTGCCGGATTTGTCTCCTAACGCATAGATCTGATTCTTGCCTATTCCTAGTTAGTACTTCACTGTTTTAGGCTTCCTCCGTTCCTGAGAGCATGTTCAATTCTATCCACGTTATACTTTCTTCTGTCTGCTGTCTTGCGCTTGTTGATTAATTTCGAATGTTCTGCCAGTTCTATTCTAGCTGTAGGGTTAGAGGCTTTCATACATTGGCGTTTCTTGATCAGATCTTTAGACTCCTGCGATAGCTTACTGGCATCCTGTCTAACGGAGTTACCACCGACTTCTATGGCACACTGCTTAATGATGCCCATAAAATTGTCGTTCATATCGTCAACACTAAGGTCCTCTTCCAGAGTTAAGGCCATGTACCTGTTCTGTAGCTTGATCTGGAATTCCTCTATTTTCCCTCTTACCGCTAACTCAATGATCGGCTTCTTATGTACCAGTTTCTCCCGTTCCCTCCTGAAGTCATGGCTAATTCGAGTTCTTACCATCCTATGGTAACTGCAGCGCACCTTGGCGAGCGTGTCCACATCTTGTGCGATGCCAGTGTTAGCGCAGATTATAAAGTCTATTTCATTTTTACTTTGGTCATTAGGGCTCCTCAACGTTCACTATCGGCTATCCTGCTTGGGGAAGAAGATATTCATTATCCGCATACATTTCTGCTCTGCAAACTCTACTAATGATTCTCCCCTGCTATTCCTAGAGCGTATGCCATATTCCCCCATTGACTTGTCTCCAGCCTGCATCTTGCCTACCCTGGCATTGAAGTCGCCCGTCAGTATGGTGTACTTTGTTGTGACTTTACCCATCGCTGATTCCACGCGTTCACAGAAGCTTTCCACTTCCTGGTCATCATGACTGGAAGTAGGGGCGTACACCTGTACGACCTTCAATTTCTACCTTTTATTAGGTTTCACTACAAGACCTGCCACCCCCTCGTTAATGCTATAGAATTCCTGTATGTTACCAGCTATATTCTCATTAAATAGGAATCCTACTCTTAGTTCTCGTCCCTCCGCTAAGCATCGGTAGCACAAGACGTGCCCGCTTTTTAGCACTGCATATGCTTCTTTTGTCCTATTAACTTTACTGAGCCCTATTATATCCCATTTACTGCCCTCTAATTCATGCAATAGCACTACTAGACTCGCCTCACTAGATAACGTTCTATTGTTAAACGTTGCCAGGTTCACATTCCAATGGCGTCCTGTCCTGTTCCTGAACCAACGTGGTGCAATCATCGACCTGAAGTGGAAGTATATAACGCTGTCGGAAGATCCCAGAGCCTTCCCAGTCACCGCCACTTGAATGCGCTCGAAGATCAAGTTAGAATCCCGCCTCTCTCTAGCGTTGTTATTTCGATCGGCACCGCAACATCTGCTGACGTAGAAGTCGTCATCGAAGGCCGCGAACGTCTACTGCTCGACCGTGAAATTCGCATCGCAAGAGGGATCGCTCGACTGCATGGAGGAAACACGAAAGTGTTGCTGAAAAACTTCAGCCAGGAGTTCAAGCCCATCGACAAGGGCACGACGATCGCATACATCCAGGAAATTCTGTAAACCACAATGTCTTTGTCCTCTCGGATTCTGCCGCATCTAAATCGACGACCGTAGTCCCCGAGCCAGACTTCGATATAAACCCAATTCTAGCCGTGATTAAGCAGCAGCAGCTCAGAAGTCTGCTTCGACGACAAAAAGAGTGCTTTTCGGCGTCATCAAGGATTCGACGAACACCAGTCGAAAAGCATCGCATAATAACCGAAGAGTGCACTCGACTACTCCGCCAGAGCCCTTACCGAGTTTCGACGCGAGAACGTGACGCTCTATGGTACCAAACCGACAAAACGGCGCGCGACGACAGCATCTAGCCGTCGAAAATCTTGTTGGCATCTCCTGTAGTCTCGGTGAAGAAAAAAGACGGAACCCTACGTTTCTGCGTCGATTATCGTCGTCTGAACAAGATCACGAAGAAGGACGAATACCGCCTCCGACAAATAGACGACGCATTGGATCGGCTCTGCAACGCTATATACTCCTCGTCGATAGACCTCAAGTTTGGCTATTGGAAAATAGAATTCGATGAAAGAGATCGCGAAAAGACCGCCTTAATCACCCCAGACGGCCTCTACGAGTTCAAGGTTATGCCATTCGGACTGTTCTCGGTGCCTGCAACATTCCAGCGCGTTACGGACTCGGTTTTAGCAGGATTGAAGTGGCAGACCTGTCTCGTTTTCTTGGATGACGTCGTCGTCTTCGCCAGAAATTTCGGCGATCACCTCAGGCGGCTTGCGACAGTACTAGAGGCCATCAAGTCATCGGGGCTCACTTTGCATCGCATAATAGCATAAAAGCACAATTTCGTCGTTATTGACATTGCTTCAATACGTTTCAATATTTAAAACGTAATTGTTTCTTTTTTGAGCTGTTAGATCAGCGTAACAAGGAAGGAATAAATAACTTAGTCGTATGTCATAAATTTGCTTCTTACAGAGTTGAATGTTCTGTACTGGCGCACCGACGAGGGCAGTCCGAGCGCGGGATTTCAAAGAGGAGCATATCGCGGGGAGCGTGCCGCGTCTCCATGTGTAGGAGCCGTGCCGAACCGTTTGCACATGTGTGGGCGTATTGAGGCTAGTTTTACCGCGTCCGCGAGCATACGTGTAGTGTGAGCTTAATTGACGAATCACTGAAATTTTAATAATATTTCATATTCTGTATTTAAGGCACGTATTGCAATTTACGAATTGCAGACGGTGGCTTTGCAAAAAATATACAACTGAAGTCACTTCAGCTGGATATCTATTGCTAGGGTTTCGAGATATGCGCCTTGAAACTTGCCGCAGAAAGACGATATTGTTCTGCTTAGTATTTAAAGCGAAGGCTTCTTTGGGTCTTCCTTCGACTTTTCCACTGCTGCTGCTGCTCCTATCGCTACCTTGCATGCCGCGTCGAAGGTGGTTGAAAGCGTGCACATACCATGAATGGATTGTAGAACAAAGGAAACGCATCGCGATAAACTCATTTGGACCTTTCCATCGCGTTGCATGTCCACAATGCCCTCTGGAGCTCTACGGGCATCACCACAATACCCCTATGACAGCTGTAATTATCCTGTGAGCCCCGAAAAGACATTGCAGAAACGGCAGCGCTCGCCTTCAACTAACGTGCAAGTCCAGAGCGAAGGTTACTAGAATGGTAGAGAGGAGGCAGAGGATGGGCAGAATCGACGCTGTGACGAATGAGCCTTGCCCTACTTCGGCCGCAGTTCCCACACATGGGCAGAGGGCGGAGGAGGTAAAAGGTGAAGTGTGAATGCAAGGAAACGCTACTGTCCTTGAGGAACCTTTATGACGCGGATTCAATCCCGCTCAACATCGTCGAAATTTTGAGGGCTTTCTCGTCATTGTAGAGCGGCACAAGACAGGACAGCGGTTGCTGGCACACTGAAAGCACGGTAGGGTACGTTTCTGCTATCTGTGAAAAATAAACACCAAGCATTTTTTTCAAGCAGGCAACTGACCCAGGGCGTGCCGACTCAAAGAAGCATTAAAGCACCATGCGTAAACGCGACACCACTGCAGTGGTCTCACAGTGGCGGTAGCTATGCGGCTGTGGCATTGCTCGGCGTCGTGGATTCGATCCCAAACGCGGCAGCCACATTCCGAAGGGGGGAAAATACAAGAACGCTCGTAAATTTAGATTTGTGTTTAGGTTAAAAAACTCCAGGGTTTCAACACTATCCTGACGCTGCCTTATCTGGTTGTGGTTTCGGCACGTACAGCTAGATAATTCAATCAAAGTGTAACACATTTGGAAGGATGCGATGTTCCATGTGAGGCAAAGAGCTTATCAGAGGTTATAAACTATGGTGCACAAAAACGCCTCAAGCTAACACGTCTGGTTGTGTGCGCTCCGTACCTAACCGACAAAGAGCACTGGTGTACGCTTGGCGACGTTTAACATCGACGCAACGGTCTTGTATTGGACTAAACGTTGAAGAAAATAAACAACCGCCGATAACATTACCATTATTATCGGCGATCAAAGCAAACAGCACAGAAAGCTTCGCTCACATCGATTGCCACAGTTCATGGGATCCGCATCACTTCTAACTGCCATTTTGTGCACTGAGTACAAAAGTCATTCGTACGCCCATGTATTTGGCCGCATACTTTCGTAATGAATAACTCGAAACTGGTGTTATCCTGAAAATTTGTTTCAAGCAAACACGCCTTGCGAATTTACCGGCTCCAATGTATATATTACAATATGTACCATAAAGTGAATAATGAAAAGTTAATTAGTGTTTTTATTGGTCGGATATGCATTTTAATTGGTCGTATAAGTAGTGTTCGCCTCTATGAGACATCAAAAGCAATGACACGAATAATAGATTATCGGTCACAGGCGATCTTTAAACATTCCGTATGTTTTATTTTCTTTCAAAATACCAAACAGGCCTATCGAAAAAACATTGAGTAGGGTGGGGGCAGGGTGTAACCATTTCTGCAGGTCATAAAAAGATAGTGTCAAATAAATACGTAATACAACACAGATTGCAAATAGTGCAGTAGAACTTTATTAAACAATGACACCAAAGAGCGTATTAAGGTTATCAAGAAATGTTTCGCGGTTTGACATAAATGCAATGTGGTCCAAAAGATTGCTGCAATGCGCAATAGCCCGAGGATATATTTAGTTCAATGCGTGTGTTTGCCCATCGGTACACATGAAACTGAACCTGTTGTGAAGGCGTCGTGAAGGGCGCACAGGTGTATGGATCGGAAGACGGTGTGATTTATTTATATAAATCTACGTATGGGGGGGGGGGGGGAAGCACACATAGAAGAGTGACCAGGCGGCAAATTTTTAATGACTAAAGTGAAATATATTTCTTTATTCGAGTAATGCTATAAGGATGGTCTTACTGATGCAAGATGAATTTAGCTACTCTGTTCTGAACAACTTCCTAGCATACACATAACGTACTCCGAAAATGGTGACCATGTGGGTGAAAGAAATTCTACTTGTGGACGAACTTAGGTTAGATATGCAATTACTGTACATTAGACAGTTTCTTACAAAAGTTTTTACGCAGATAGTCGAGCGAGTAAGATGCTTTAGAACAGGTGGCTGTCACCTGCGTAGCATAGAAAAGATCAAGTGCAAGCTGGACGCCGGGATATTCGTAGATCGGGTATTATAAACTATGTTATGATTAACCGAACAGCGAAACACTGAGCTGGTGCATTTATGGCTGAAGGAGGTCAGCTCACATTCATAGCGTCAAGGGACACTTGTCAAGTTTCGCACCAACTATTATTTAGTTCAAGGACACTTTAGAGTACAAGGGTCATCGAAACACTTGACAGTGCGGTAGGTTATGCAGGCAGCGAAGCATCTTATTTAGGTTGTACAGAACCAACTGGTATATTTTTGCACTTCGCAGCGGAGCTGAAGATATTCAAGAACTGCGCATGGTGGTATGACATGTCTGACTACCTTCCATCGTCTCTGCGCTCCCTTATTCATCCTGTAAGTGAAACGATCTCAATAGTGACGACTCTGCTAGAGAGCCTGGGTAGTCGGTCTGGAGAACCTTTTTCTACGGAATGCCAGCTTTTCATGACACGGACTTGAGCGAACCGTAATCAGCTAGAGGCAGCCATGACACCAGCGTGCAAAATGGCAGCAACTGCGCAAGGGAAGTCATCCGCTTGATCTCTCGAAGAGAACCACGCACAATATCAGGCAAAGCTGATGAGAGTATCGGCGAGTGGCTGGGGTGGGTGAGTGGATGAGCGGCCGTACTGGATAAAATTCGGCGGCGGGCCTAGCCAGATCCGTTTTTATTGTCTGAACAGATCCGCATTTTTCTGGTTTGATAATAGGAAGAACACGATGACCACATGGAAAAGGTTAATGGAGAAAATCGAGAGCACAAAAAAGGCTGAGGATATGCTTTCGCGAAGAGCACACCTGCCCAGGAAAACATGCACAACCTGCATTGACGTATTGCAGCTCATTGAAACTTTGCAGAATTCTGAAGAAAGGCACGTCAGCCACGTATATGGTTAGGCATCTCCTGAAGGGCATGGCTGAAGATGATTAGAGTTATCCCATAATAAAAAGTCATGCTCACTCCATAAAATCTAGGACAACACTGCCGTGCTTTCTATGTGCCGAAGGCGTGACGGGTATTGAAAAAGTTTGATCGACTTGAAAGCATTACCACGATTTCAAGGGTGGACCACGCCATGGATCAACTGCCACGGATCAACTGCTGTGAAGGACCGATTCATCCAGCAAAGACGGCTGCTATCTCATCATCTTCGGACGCCGTTCGGGTGGCTACCTGGCGCATGCGTGCTCCATAGAGAAGTTGGCTACGACGGCGGCGCCGCACCACCGTACTTTAGGAGGACGACAGCCAACTGCGACTACAGTTCGGCGACAGTGTACAGGGAACACGGACTTAATTTTTTCCTGTTACACTGCAGGTGAGGCTACTTGCTATCCTCAAACAGATCCTTACTATCCTTGCACTGTTGCCGGACACAACGTGCGCCACCAGTGTCGTATTGTTTCTCGTTGATCGAGAGCCTACTGTGCGCTGTCCTTGTATCCTTACCCTACTTCTCTTAGCTGCCCGCTTTCGACCTAGTTATAACTAAGGACGCCAAAGATTTTTTTAAGGCCCTTGATGACTTGAAGCGCGAACTTCGGGCTGACCTAAGGGCTTTGAAAGAAAGTGTGAAATTCTGCAGTGACACATGTGATGCTGTAAATGATATCAAGCAAGAGTTAAGTGAATTGCGAAAAGAATTTCAAGGGTTAGTGAAAAGAAATGAAGAACTATGAGCCGAGAACCGCAAATTGAGCAACAGAGTCGAAGAGCTGGAACAGCATCAGAGATCTAACAATCTGGAAATCAAGGGTGTGCCAACAGAAGGAGATGCTACAGAGGTCGTTAAGAAAATTGGCGTCTTCTTGGGTGAGCCAGTCCGTGACACAGATATTGACATTTGTCTTCGCGTCGCTGTACACAATTCGGAGGAGAAAAACATACTAGTTCGTTTTGTACAGCGTACCAAGCGCAATGTAATCCTGCAAAAAAAGCAAAAAACAAAGCATAACTACGAAAGACCTTGACTACGGAGGAGAAGCTTCTCCGGTATATGTGAATGAACATTTGACTGTCTTAAACAAAAGGCTTCTGGGGGCTGCGATCGCCAAGAAAAAGTCTGCAGGATGGAAGTTCGTGTGGTGCTCTGGAGGGAAAATTCTTGCTCGAAAAGACGAGGGCTCGGTTCATATCAGAATTCCTAAACAGTCTGATCTGGAGAACATAAACTAAGGATAATGGTGCACCCACCTGTTCGACATACTTGAGAAAAATGATGGCAGGACAAAATGATTGCCAGTACTACGATTGCCAAACTTTTAATCAAAAGCACAGGTCAAACAAAAGACAATTTTCAGTTATACATATAAACATGCGAAGCCTAAAAAACAAAGTGGATAGTCTTGAGATACTTCTTCAGTCCCTACACATTGAGTTTGCTTCAATAGTATTAACAGAAACTTGGCTAACACACACAGACACGGCACCGCACCTTCCTGGTTACAAGTGCGTAAGCCTTAGTAGGGATATAAAAAGGGGCGGTGGTATAGCAATTTCTATAAAGAAGAGTGTACAGTATGAAGTGCTGAGCGACCTGACTAGATGCTATGAAGTTATTGAAAGCCTGTTTGTCAAATTGTCGAACGTCACTGTTGGAGCGATCTACAGACCGCCAGCAGGCAAATCGATGGAATTTATCGACTTCATCGACAATGCTCTTCGCACTTTACAGACTGTAACAAAATCATTTATGCTTCTTGGTGACGTCAACATAGACACCATATCAGATAGTCCATGCGCAAGAGACTTTCACGACATACTAAATTCCTGTGCCTGTTCCAATCTTATATCACTGCCAACCAGGGTCACAGTAGATACGGCCACGTGTCTTGATGTGTGTGTTACCAACATAGATGATGCAAATGTTACGGCTGGTGTTCTCAGATATGACATGAGCGATCATTTGCCAGTGTTCTGCTTGGGCTTTCCTTTCGAGAAAAATGTGTTTCCTCAAGAAAAAATTTTGTATCGAGAAATAACTAATGAAACCTTGATGACGTTTCATAACTATATAGCAGAAGAGAACTGGGATGATGTGTTCAAGCAACGCAACGCCACACTGGCTTACCAGGTCTTTTTGATGAAATTTCAGCATTGCTACGATTTGGCCTTTCCACTCCGAGAAAGTGCCCAGAAGAGTAAACGGATTAGAAAACCATGGGTTACTAGGGAGTTGCACAGAAGAATAAAAGATATAAATCGAAAATTTCAACAGTTTCTTAAAACCCGAGATCCATGCGTACTGAATGAATTCGAACAACCGAGAAACACATTGAACTCGGATCTAAAATGCGCAAAGTCCAATTATTTCCGAACTAAATTCCAGGACGTTCAAAATGACGGCAAAAAGACATGGGAGCTACTAAACAACATATTAGCAAGAAATCAAGCTGACTGTGGCGTGAAGGAAATCTGCATTGACAATGGGCTTCTAACTGGGAACAATTTAGTAGAAGCAATGAATCGGCATTTCGTCAAAGTAGGTGTTTATTCAGGACGGCATGGCACTTCCAGTGACTGCGTACATATAAATAGCTTGATGGAGTCAATCATGCTTGCCCCTACAACGTCTCATGAAATTGAAACAATAATAGGAAATCTAAAAAACCAACTCGCTTGTGGAGACGACGGGATAAAAGTTTTGCCTATTAAGCATGTGGTATGCTTGATAAGCCCCATATTATCGCATATAATAAATCAGATGCTTCTTAGCGGAGATTTTCCAGACGATTTGAAGATCGCAAAAGTTACACCTGTCTACAAAGGCGGTGGTGAGACCAACATTAATAATTATAGGCCCATTTCAGTTCTGACAGTGTTTTCAAAGGTATTTGAATACGTCATCAATCACAGGCTAAGCGGTTTCTTTAATAAACACCGAGTAATAACAGAAGCTCAGTACGGCTTTCAAGCAAACAAATCAGCAGAGATTGCTCTCGTTGACATAAAGGATAAAATAATTGAAAATATAGAAAAAAATATTGCTCACTCATGGCTCATTTATAGATTTCAGCAAAGCCTTCGACACTGTTCAACATACCATATTGTTAAGAAAATTAGAAAAATATGGTATTACAGGAGTAGCAATAAAACGAATCCGGAGTTATCTAGAGAAACGTTATCAATATGTACGTGTTAACAATTGGTCCTCCAGCAAACTCGAAGTACAACAGGGCGTTCCCCAGGGCTCTATTCTGGGACCCCTACTTTTTCTTATCTATATAAATGATATTATAGCAATACATGGATCCCCACAATTAATAATGTATGCAGACGATACTAATGTTTTTTTCACCGGTGAAACCATGCAATGTTTAGGGACGTCTGTTAATGACTACTTATTACAGTTATCTGCATGGCTTCAAAGAAATCGCTTGAGTTTAAATATAAATAAAACAAAGTACGTCATTTTTAAGCCAATTAATAAACATGACGGCTACCCGGTTAACATTAGATTTAAAGGACGCTTGCTGGAACAGGTTACTGAACAAAAGTTTTTAGGTGTCTGGTTTAACCACAACCTCTCATGGAATACTCACATTACTCAACTCAAATCAAGCCTTTCTCGCACCATTGGGTGCATTTACAAAGTACAACATCTAATAACCAAACGTTTAAAGCAGGCACTATACTATTCACTGGTTTACTCTAGAATGAGCTATGGAATCTTGACTTGGGGAACAACAGCTGCTAACTACTACAAACATAATGTATTACAAAAGCAAATTTTGCGCATACTGGAAACTTTTAAAGGCAACAAGCAGTTATTGAGAACACAGCCGTTATTTACCAAATATAACATGTTGAAGGCTGACCAGGTGTACTATTTTAAGCTATTGCAATGGATCAATAAATACAAGTTACATATTTCCGCAGTGCCCAGCTCAAGTTCATACAGTACCCGAAACCCAAAACGAAAAAATGCCGCAAGTTAGAACCAACTATGGAAGGCAAGCATTATCTTTTCAAATAACCAATGCTCTAAACAGAGGAGATATGCAAGTCGACTTTAATAAAAATGTACATGCATTTAGGAATACTGTAGGAAGTTTCTTGTGAACAGTGACATTATGTTTTCAATATTGTAAATTACCTCACAAAGTGCGCTTTGTTCTCCCTTGCCATGCTCCTCTTAGCTACTGCAATTTTGATACACGGCTGTGAAATAGTGCTTGGTTTTTGTGATGAATGCCATGGCTATGAATGATGTTGTTGAACGTGCTGACTGATAACTGAATTGCTGTGTTCTGTATTTACGTTGCAGACATTATGCTGCGTATGTAAATATTTTGTACCAATTATTTGCTGACTTCATATTCGAGCAGTGACTAGTCTCCCTTTTTAATATTGCCCACTGTCTGAACCTATGATGTCTGTCTGACTGAACTTTGTTGATGTATTTTGTCTGTATATATTGTGCAAGGGGGCCGGGGCCCTTGTCAGGCGCTCTGTCGCCTTTAGCCTCGGCCCCCTCTTAGACTGTGTCTGAGGAAACAATAAACAAAGAAAGAAAGAAAGACATCTCCGCCTTCCGTGACTTCACCATGTCCTTACGAGAACTAGATAAAAATATGTGCACATTCCACGAACTGTGGAAATTGATGTTATGCGACACGTCTTCCAGGTAGCTGGCTACTAAGCATTGCTTGGGGATTTCCAAAGTTTTACCAGTCGGACATGGGCGTTTGTGTATATTGCGTAGTTCTGCATGTGACGACCAATTCCCGGCGGTTGTTGACGCCAACGGCGAGGTTTCTACTGCGGATGTTTGACACCAATTTAAACATCGCGATTTTTGTGCTATGCATAGGTTCTGAACCGACGTTTACAAGGGAAACACGAATCGTGGTGTGATCTGTGTTGAAGATTTGTTTTTCAGTCGTACGTACCTACGTTTATGTCATCTGGTCTATGTTAAAGCGACGATGACATTTGTACCAGGCTAAGAAAGTACAAAACGTGATAAAGCTGGGCTTATCCGGACGACAATGGAACGTTGCAGTTTCTATGTCACGTTGGTTGGTTACTGTCCTTGAGGAACCTTTATGACGTGGATTCATTCCCGCTCAGCATCGGAGAAATTTTGGGGGCTTTCTCGTCCTTGTTGAGCGGCACAATAACGGTGGCATATACCTTGTTAACCAAGTTGACATCAAAGACGTTCATTGGAGAGTGTCACACACCTACAGGCATGTACCCATTGACCAGGTTGGCTTCAAATGTGTTCATTAGACACCTGCACAGAGTGGCCCACATAGAGTGATTCAAGTCAGCATCAAATAGTTTCTTCGAAGAACGGTACCTGCTAGGTATCGCATCTACAGCGACCCATGTCGGCGTGAAAGTGGTTTGTTGCAAACCGGCACGTATTTACTTATCGCTGCATAGGCAGTGGCTGAATTTCGTCCCATGGTTGGTTTCAAACCCTGTTCCCAATTTCACCGATTCAACGACGGACTACCCAGTGACCCAGAGAATTGGCTCTCTATACATGGCGTAACACTGTTCCCAAACGCAATTTTTGACACACAGTCATTCAAATTCACGTGGTATGTGTAAAAAACCCAAGCGTATCATTACCGAAGGATTGGAAGCCGTGGCCGATCTTTGCACTTGTTCCCGTTTATCTGTGTTTCTCTTGTTTAACCTTGCCAATACTCATCGTTGTTTCTTTACTATTCCAGCTGGACTCCTATGTATTTAACGGGTGTCGTCAGCCACTTGACCCTGGAAAGAGTGACCGGGTGGAAGGCCACTCTTTAAGCCAGAAGCCAAGGCACTTTCACCAGTTTACCAGACTTCCAGTTACCTTTCCGATACCCTTCACTATAGCGATAGCGGCAGCTACTTTCTTTATCTGTACAACAAAATTCGACGTCACCTACATACGCCAGAGTTCTAACTTCGGATGCATTTGATCTCAAGTCGTGAATACTGCTGTTTTCAATGATCGCTAGGCACATTGTTTCTACATATATAGTAAACAGAAGTGAACTCAGGGGGCAGCCTTGGCGTACAGAACGCTTTAAGTTAATAGAGGCCCCCACTGACTTGTTAACAATTAAACGTGTAGTGCAGTTCCGGTACGCCAAAGCTACCCTATCTCTAATGATCGATACGAAATTTATGTGGTCTAGGATGGCCAGAAATACACCATGAGGTACACAATGAAACGCTTTCTCAAGATCGAGCTGTCGAATTGCTACTCCTGCTTGCATAATGTCGCAGCACTCCATCACGCACCGCATCTTATGTAAGTGACAGTCGAACGCCCCAGAATGCCACATTTTTGGTGAGCACCAACCAATTCCTTAATTACTTTCTGAAGCCGCCTTGCTAGAACTTTCAGCAAGATATTATGATCACAATTAGTGATATAGGCCTGTATGAGGAAACCAATTTTAACTTCTCTGTTTCTTCTGTCTTTCGTATTGATACAGTATGTGCTTCCCGGCATGATCAAGCAGGTCATCTACTTCGTAGGCCTCATTAAAAAGAAGTGTAAGGACATGAAACAATTCTTCTTCAAATGTCCTGTAAAACGAAGCGCTCAGACTATCAGGCCCTGGCAACTTTTCGAGATTCAGGTTATCTGAAGCCTTTTCTACTTCCGTTTCTGATACGTGTGATTCGAACATTGTTCTGCTGTCATCGTACAGCCGTGGCATTCTCTCAAGAAATTGTTATTTAAACCTCTCTGCATTCGCAGGTGTATAAGCAAAGAGCGCTTCGTAATGTCGAGGAAACGCACGTGCTATGCTGTCATTACTATCCCGTTAAGGAAGAAAGGAAGGAAAAAGAGAAGCAGAAGGCAGAGAGGTTAACCAGATTAATGTCCGTTTGGCTACCCTACACAGGGGGAGTCGGAAAGGGGAAAACAAAGATGCCAGGGAGCGAGCGGAGGGAAGGAAAGATGGAAATTAGCGGTGAGTTCGCTGATGCGTGCGTTCTAATAGTAATTGCACTAATAGTCACAGACGTTCACTCAAGCCCGTCGTCCTCAAGACGCACAAAAGCGCCTTCACCGCTTTATCGGCCGATGAGCGATGGGGGCGGTGTTTCAGCAGCACCTGCACGGAAAGCGGCCGATTGTCCAGTTTTGGGAGAGAGCAAAAACGAAAAGAGGAAAAGGGCCGGGTGAGTTGAAAATTAGATTAATCAGAGAACTCGTGTGGTGTATGAAGAGATTGGAAAAGACAATCAGGTTAGATTGACGGCCTTTTCAAGCTAAATAGTATATGCCAACCCAAATGAATCAGCGTGATCATACTTGCGCGACACGCCATGGTTGCATGCCACCAGACATTATTGAGTTACGGCGATGAAAGTTTGCACAGGGGGCTTGAGAATAAAAACGAGCACATCAGAGACGTCCGAGGGACGTTTCTATGGTACAAGATCACATCCAGAAAAAGAGAAAAAAGAGCTTTCGAACAGGGACATCAGGAAATCGAGTACGACGGCTCTTGCTGATTTTGTTCAGCATGACCGCAGCGTTTTATTCAACGTTTATGTCTGAGACAATGAGTTCAAGCTATGTTTATTTGCCTTCAATGGCGGGCGTAATCAGGCAAAAAGTGAGAGCATTAGAGGGTGCCTGAGTACTCTGTGTAGGTTACGTACGACAATGATAGCAAGAATGCAACATTATAAGAGAATATATTTTTTTATTTATTTGAATATACTGCAGGCCCTTCACGGCCCGTGCAGGAATGGTACAGAGATGCAATGAAAAAAATCATGATGCAGTTAATAAAAGAGTCGATGTTATTGTAACACACAATATCGTTAGTTAACTTGTTCCACTGGGAAATGGCCGATGGAAAAGGGGAATGCTTGTGAACATTAACACGACTTGGGGGAAGATAGATTGTTTTGGAGTGATTAAGTCTGGTTGAACGTTTTGGAGGATCTTGCAGGTAATGACAACGTGCTATTTGGAAATGACCATGGTATAATTGATAGATAAATTCTAGTCGCGAAATTGGTCTTCTCTGCGAGAGGGGTTTTAGGTTTGCCCTTGCTAGCAGACCCGAGACACTGGACTGCCTTTTGTAGTCCGAATATAGAAACCTAATTGCTAATTTTTGTATGCGTTCTATTTTATTTATAAGGCATTTTTGATGAGGGCTCCAGATTAGATCAGCGTATTCTAGGCATGGTCTTATTAGTGTTTTGTACGCATTTAGTTTGAGGTGTGGTGGTGCTGCGCGCAGTCTCCTTTTTAAAAAGGACAGTTTGGCTATGGCTTTTGGCACATGGTCGAAATATGAGGCTCCCAGTTATGGTTAGGCGTGAGTTTAATGCCTAGGTATTTTACCTGGTTGCTTTTGTTGATTGCTGACCTTCCGATCGAATATGAAAAGTTAAGCGGGAGTTTCTTATTTGTGAAAGACGTGTTTTTGATGTGTGCAGTTTCATGCCCCAAGTGTTGCACCAAGAGTAAATTGTTTGAAGTGAATTATGAAGTTCTATCTGGTCTTCTTGGTTGTGTACGTCTGTGTACACGACATAGTCATCAGCAAACAGGCGCATCTGAATTGAGTTTTTAACGCAAAACTGGATGTCGTTTATGTACATCAAGAACAAAAGTGGTGCCAGAACTGATCCTTGAGGTACTCCGGAGTAGACATCAAGTGGTTGTGAAAGATTACTATCAATTGAAACGCTCTGTTTACGATTGGCTAGAAAACTGTTGATCCAGGATATTATTTTATTACTAATACCGAAAGCCGATAATTTTGTGATTAAATCCTGGTGCGGAACTACGTCAAACGCTTTAGAAAAGTCTAAAAAAACTGCATCTAATTGGCCATCATTATTAAGTACGTTAGCTATGTCATGAGTTAACTCTGCTAGTTGGGTTATGGTTGACAGGCTTGAACTGAAACCATGTTGTTGTTTATATAGGAGTTCGTTTGTTTCTAGGTGAGTTAATATGGCCTTAAATATTATGTGTTCGATTATTTTTCAGCATGAGCTTGTTAATGACACTGGGCGGTAGTTATTTAAATCGAATTTCGAGCCCGATTTATGTATTGGAATTATTGCAGCCTTGCGCCAATCGTCTGGTAGCACTGATGTTTGAAGAGAAAGAGTGAATATTTTAAATAGATACTTTGATGTCCAACTTGCGTATCGACTTAAGAATGAGTTAGAAATTTGATCGGGGCCGGTAGATTTTTTAACATCGAGCTTTTGCAATAAAGACAGTATGTCCTCTTCACTTACAGTTAATTCTTTTGACATTCTTTTGACATTTGACATCGTAAGGTGTTAAAGCTGCATTTGTAGCATGTTTCGTAACAACTGTCTGAAAGAAGTTATTCATCTCTTTAGCAATGTGTTCAGGGTCCTGAAAAGCATGATCCGAGACTTTGATTTGCGTTATCTTTTTTCGTTCATCTGACAAATATCGCCAGAATTTATGAGGGTCATGCGCCATAAACGAAGGTAATGTAGTGTCAAAGAAACGGGCTTTTCCTTTCGATATTATTTGTTTGAATGTACCGATAAGATCGTCTAACGTGCACGTGGTTTCCTTTTTCCGCCATCGGTTTATTTTTCTTTTGAGTTGGATGATTTCACGTGTTATCCACGGGTATTCTCGGTTAACGCGTTTCTTTTTATTAGGAATGAAGGTGTTTTCGGAATACTTAACAATATTTCTAATACGCTTCCAGAGTTCTTGTACATTTGTTAGTTCACTGAATGAATGAAACTTGAATTCTAGGAAACCTAGCACAGCAGGATCATTTGCGCGTGTGTAATGCTTAAAGTATATAGGTTGTGGTTTTTGAGTTTTCGCGTGGTTTAAATGGGACAGGTTAGAATAAGCGCTTTGTGGTCGTAAATACCATTCTCGATGGACACGGTAGATCCTTTTAATGCATCACTTATAAGAACTAAGTCAAGTAAAGATGATGATGTTGAAGTGATACGGGTCTTATCAGCTACCATTTGGCTCAGTGAAAACGTAAATGCCAAGTCTAGTAGTGATTCTGAGCTTGAGACATCACGGCCGTCATGCGAGCGGTTGTTCCAGTCTATTCCGGGAAGGTTAAAATCCCCGGCAATTATAAGTTTTGTTCTAGCATTAGTATGTTTTGAGAGGTAATCATGAATCTGATCGATGAAGTCCGGAGCTGCATTTGGGGGCCGATAAACGCCCCCTACAGTTATGTTTTTGTTGCAATATGGTATTTTTCACCATGAACTTTCAATTCTAAAACAAATTCACTTATTATTACAGTGCAATAAAAAGGAAGTGCCTCCATAGTATATATGTGGATGACGCAAATATTGAACATACTGAAAAAGGTCTTGTAGGTCTGTAGTAAACTGGATAGACCATTCGCGCCTTGGCAACGTTATACAAGTTACTCCTGAAGGCGGAAAGTCTAGTGGGGAAATCGGACAGTCGGCTCTCGCAGTGATAAAACCCCGCAAAGGACGCGATGACGCCACGATGACACGTGAAATTGCACCAACAAATAAATATATTTTGTTTAAAGCGAAGTTTTCTTTGCCTCTTCCACTTTTACACTGCTGCTGCTGCTGCTGCTGCTTGAACGCCTCGCTGGGGCGGGGGCTGCATATACATGAAACAAACGAAGCAGAGAGGAATGGCGACGCGCGAAACTCGTTTGGAGCTGTTCATCGCGTCACATGTGCACAGTGCTCTGTGCACATGTGTTCTGTGCACATCTGTGACCCCCCGCAAAAGCACTGCACAAACTGCAGCGCTTACCGCTCTACTGACGTGCAAGTCCTGAGGAGAGATAAATAGAATGGTAGAGAGGGAGCAAGGAGATGAGGCAGAGATTGAGGAAAAACGGGCGCAATCGCGAAACGAGTGAATAACAGCCTTGTCACTCTTCGCTTGCAGCTCTCATACAAGTGGGAAGGTCGTGACGAGGATAAGGTTATGTTAAGGAAACGAAGATAAGAAAACGCTACTACTATGGACACGACAACAGTTGCGGGCCAGTGACTGTACTGCACGTTTCTCCTATGACTCAAAAACAGGCACCATACAAATTTGTCAAGTGGACTATTCACGCCGGGCGCGAAGATGCAAAGCCACAGTAAATAACCGTAGGGTCTATGCAACACTAAGGAAGCGGTCGCACATCAAATCAACGCTTCTGTGCCCACCGCGCTAGCTGTGCGGCTATGGCATCGCTCGACGTCGTGGTTTCGATCCCTACCACTGGAGTGAGATTTAAACAGGAGCTAAATACAAAACCAGTCGTGCACTTAGATTAAGGTGCACGTTAAAGAACATCAGGGAGTGAAAATTAATCGGGAGTCCACCACTAAGGCGTGGCTCATAATCTTATTATGGATTTAGCCCGTAGAGCCTCACAGTTCTGTCAACGCGTGTGCCGCGAGGCAATGCGCCATGTGATGCAACGACAATCCTCAAAACCCTCTCATGAGTTTAAAACAATGGCGCACAACAATACCTCAAGCAAACACGTCTCGCTGTGTGTTGTGTACTACGCAGACAAAAGGCAGTGGTGCAAGCAAGGTAACATTTGCCGTCAACTCGCAACTCTCGTATTGTACTAAACGCTGAAGAAATTATACATTCGCAGTCAGCATTAGCGCTAATTATCGTCGATAAAAGCAACCTACACAAAAGCGTTGCTTACATCGATTCCCATGGTGCATGGGATCCGCATAATTATGTAGGCTATGAAATTATATGCTTAAGATTGGCGCTCAATAATACAGTATTTTCATTCGCAGTTGGAAAAAGCGGCTATCGTGTCCATGGTAGAACGGCTTCAGTCTCATGGCCATTACATCATTTCCAACTTCCGTAGGATCACAGTCGTCAAAATGGAATATAAATGACAGGGAAATCGGGAAGTTGATGGATGGCAAGAATACAGAAGCTTGCAAAAGACATCAGGAAAATAAAATGACTTTTTGAGCAGTATGATCAGGAGGCCGTCTGCTTTGGGTTCGACGTCTATTAAAAATCCCCCAAAGATGAACAGAGGCCGACAAAACTGCAGGCATTATGGGAAAGGTGAGCCCGCTGGAATTCTCCGAACAGTACTGGTGGTGGTGGTAACAACTTTATTGATAATCCGGCAAATTGGTGGCCTGGGCCTAGGGCGCCCCCGAGGAGGTCCGGGATCCGGTCTCCTCGCTGCCTCACGGGCTTGCTGGATGGCCCATAGTTGATTTTCGAGGTTTGAGCAGCGCAAAGTTGCCGTCCATCGCGCCCCAGCTTCATCCGGGGAAACTGCATTTTCTCTGCATATAACCTCACATTTCCAGGGAATGTGTCTAAGACATGCGTGAGCCCTGCCACATAGTTTGCAGTTATCGTCTGAGTAGGTGTCCGGATATATCCTCCTGACATGGACGGGGTTGGGGAATGTGTTTGTTTGTAACTGTTTCCAGTCTAGCTTAAATATAAAAGATGACCTAAAGATAAAAAAAAACATAAAGTTGGTAGCCAAAATTCCGGACAAATAAGTTTACTGCTGAAGGAGTTCAGCCGAAACCCGATGGTGTGAAGTAAGGCGAGAATGCTGGCAAGGTGTTGTAGAGAGGTAAAGTAGGTCCTGTGGCCGACGCCAGTGCGCGGTAACTGTCAGGTGACCGCACATATATTCGACATGCCTGGTCGTCAGTCGTTACAGGATGATTCGGGTATAAAATTTTGGCCGCGGACTCCAACACATTATATACAATGCACTCTACGGTCATTCTTCGGCCGTTCATACCGATTCTCGCTCCATGACGATGCAAACAAATTGTCTCATGGGCCGACTGTCACCTTCCTCGAACTTCCAACATTCCTTACGCGCCGTAGTTGCTTAGTCTATCTAATGCCGGGCTGCTAAGCACGATGTTGCGAGATCAAATCCTAGCCACGGCGGCCGTATTTTGATGGGGGCGAAATGCGAAAACACCCGTGTACTTAGATTTAGGTGCACGTTAAGAAACCCCAGCCTGTCCAAATTATAATGGAATCCCCCACTATCGCGTGCTTCGTAATCACGTTGTGGTTTTGGAACGTAATACCCCATAATTCATTATTTAACATTCCTTAAGGATGTTCTTGGGAGTCGTACAACTCTTGAATACAACTAAGTGTCAGGAGTTGCGCGCGAGGTCTTTGAGTATGTGGGTAGCCATTCTGGTGTTCGATATCTGCTAGTCTACTATACGGCTATAATAAATATTCGGAACGGAAACATGGTAGACATAATGGAGAACAGACAAATCCCGCATATATTTCTGCACAATAATCTTAAATAATGATCTTTCAGGCACGTGGATAACCCTGACAGGACAGTACTTTCACAACTAACTGGAAGTACTGTATATGTCGTGAGCAAAGGTGTACGTGCCCGGTGGCAAGTAAATGGGACGTCATATTGTGAGCAGCTTCGGCCATAGTATTTTAACGGACGACCACACAGAGACACTTTGTAGAATTATTGTGTCGTGTCTTTTGCCTCAAGGTACAAAACCAACTTATCCATGTATCCATCTAAACAATTATGCACATCTCGATTTGCAGCTGCGGCGGTAGCCCATGAGTGTGCATAGCAAAGTTGCTAGGGAAGTAATTGGGCCACCTTAACGAAATCGATAAGTCAAAATCAAAAGTCGTCCATGACGGCGTCTCTCGTAGACGCTGTGCGATGTTCAGATGTTAAGAGTATGTGCCGACCTGAAGAAAGGCTGCTGCGAGGTGCTTCCGACCATTACATCAGCTTGTTTACTCCTTAGTATCAAAAGCCCAGAATCAATCGTCGCTCGTCGCGACTAAACGCTCTTACAGTAATAAGTAATTTCCAGGTGACAAGCGGCTACGCTTTATCAAGAACACTGATAACGGTGGCGGGACAAGCATTGTGGCGAAGTTCAATGCGCAGGGATATCTTCTGATTATTTTATTTTTATTTTGTTAGCGTCATCACGTGTCACCACGGGAAGGTTGAAAAGTTTAAGGTCAGTACGTCGCGTGGTGGCGCTCACGCGGACCTTATCCTCGGGTTTAGAAAAGCTGGATACGCGTATAGCGTACATACTGGGGTGAGGAACTTGTAGATACCAGGTGGAAGCAATTGTCATTCCATGCTTTACGATGCCAAATGAGCTGCACGGTGAACACATTGCACGAGATGCTCACGTAATCGACGCTTTCTCGAATATCGAGATTCGCAATACTCGGGAAACTTATAGCTCTCAACCAGAAAGTTTGGGTACAATCGGTACGCAACATGTACAATAAGCGGTACAAAAAACTTGTAAAACAACTGAAAGTAGGACACGTTGATATTGATCCATTCTTTTCTTTTTAATTCCGCCCAATAAGTGCAGGGGCAGCGGAGAAATACGCTGGTAGAGTACCGACTCGCACTTTACACTTTCTTGTACAAAGCGCTAAGAACCACTGAACATGCGCACATCGAACACTAAACACAAAACACAAAATAAGTAAAAATAATAAACTACACAGATCCAGCCCAGATCTTGATATATATTTGATGGTAATGTTTCGTGAAGCGCCTATTTGAATGGTGTACACTCGCTTACTTGAATGAGCAGTCACATGCACATTGCTGAAAAAAACAAACAAGAAAGCAACCAAATAGCCTCTTGACGGCAGTCGTTTCTCCATCGACATGGCGGCACACATAAAACAATCAGTATGAAACACAAGCAGAATACCAAATTACAAATTACTTCAATTAGAAAAAATTGCACAGTGTACCCTGAACTCGAAATAAAGCACATCCGGTAATATCACTAAATGTGTTTTCAAAAGAAAACGAGGGAAGTTATACAGCAATACACACACAAATGAAAACAATTGAAAAATATTTTAAGTGCATTGTGAGCGATTACGCAATTGGAGGTGTCACATTACGTATGCTTAGTAAAGAGAACAATGTGTACCTTAGAGACGTTATATTTTGCCAGCGTTCACAGCGTCCCCTTACAAAAAAAATTGTTGAAAGGTTATTGACGTATCATTGTTCAACGTCAACAAATTACCTTGAAAGATCATTGGGGAATTGTTGAAACATCATTGAGGAAATTGTTGACAAGTGTTGATAATTGGCCCGCGACATTCACTCGAAACATCATTGTGGCCTCTCAATTTGAAAGATCATTGGCATATCGTTGAAACTATGGTATACTTCAATGCTGAAAGCCCATTGAAGCATTGTTGAAGACGTGTTGTTTGTCAATGTTGAAACCCAATTGACGTATTGTTGAAATGTGTTGTTTGTCAATGTTGAAAGCCCATTGAAGCATTGTTGAAGCTCAAAATTGAAAGCCCATTGAGGTATTGTTGAAATGTGTTGTTTGTCAATGTTGAAAGCCCATTGAAGCATTGTTGAAGATGTGTTTAGTCTCAAAATTGAAAGCCCATTGACGTATTGTTGAAATGTGTTGTTCGTCAATATTGAAAGCCCATGGAAGAATTGTTGCAGATCTGTTGAACATCAACCCAAATTATGTTGAAATCCCTTTATGCCCCACTGGGTATTTAGCAGTTTAAACCTGCACTTATCTTAAAATACTGCTGAGCTATGTTGCATATAATTACCTTTGATGTCACGTTGGTATGTTTGCTGTGAGAGGATAGGGATAAAATTTAAATACAGCCATTTTGTATCGCAGGACTCTGACACTCTGGGCTCAAAACATGCTCCTAGATTGCCTGTAATAAAACATATTGCAAAACTGCTAGCAGTACTGTTATGCCACATTTTTCAGTTGTCAGAGTGAATGGTCCTCCACAAAATCAAGAGTGCTGAACTGATGCAGACAAAAACCATTTTTCTAGGTGAACTGTTTATTTGTAACCAAACATCTGTGTAAATGTACAACCATTTGTAGTTCGAGAACATCAGAAACTTCTTAAAAACTATTGCACAGTACAAACTTCCTGCAGCTTGACACCATAACAAAATTGAATACTGAAGGTGTAGTCTGTGTGGCCCTCAAGTAAAACACATTTCCCAAAAGAAATAAATTTTAAAAAATAAATACCTAAATAAATAAATGTAGAAGCAGACTGATATGACTGTCAATAAGAGCACTCAAAAAAGGTACTTGCTTTCTCTATTAGGGAGCCAGTGGTACTATTACCATGGCACGATTTACTTGAGCCCACAGCAATCAAATGAGACCCGATATGCAGGGTGGTTATCTTTAAGTTTCATGGAATTTATTAAACACGGACTGTTGCAGCTAACATAATTCTAGATACAGAGTGCCAAACATTACTTGCATGAGAAATCAAGACACCATAGTCAGCTGATTAAGAAAAACTCAGTTCCTAATAAAGTTTTTACGAATTGTAGACGGTAATTTTACAAGGTGTATGCACTAAGAACGAACTTCCAGAATAACACCAGTAACGAGACACATGCCATCAAACTGGCTGTAGAAATGCACTGCTGTAGCACTTTTTTGTTAACAAAACGCACTGTTATGCATTGAAGCACAAAAGTAACCGGAATGCCCATGTATTTCTCACATTTCTGAAAAAATCTCGCAACTGGTGTCATCCTGGAAATTAATTTCAAGTGAATATGTCTTTCAACCTCACTGGCTACAATTTGCAAACTGAAATATGTGCCGTGATGTTTAAGTGAATTAATAAATTTATGAGAATCAGTTTAATGTTTCCATTTCTTGTGCTAGTAATGTCCACCTCTGAATAATAGAACAAAAATTATGCTACCTGGCACAGACAACTTTTAAAAAATCTGTAAAACTGAAAAAGGACCACTGTACAATCCTTATTTGTTGGTTGAATGGTGTGTGCCAATTTCAGTAAACCTTACATACTTCTGAAATATGGCAATCACAATAAGTGATGCTTATGGGAGCAGTTTATTATGCTGCATTGCTGTTGCATGATACAGTTGCGTTTTCTGCCATGATAACGTTCCTGCACAGGTCATTCCATATCAAGCAACTTATTCATATTAACTACTTCAGATTTTTATATGAAAAAAAAAACTATTAGTGATGTGCTGGAATAAAACAAAGTTACTCCTTTTGTGAGTTCAATTTTATTCACTGTCACAAAAAAATAACGAAAGAATTCAGAAAAAGATATGGTTTCATGCAAGCATGAAAGGCACATCATTGCCATTACCGGAGATTTCTTGTTGCATTTTAAATTTAAGCCGACTTATACCTATTAATTTTTACTCATGTATTTTAGATAGCAATAAACCATGTTTACAAAGCTATGTAAAATGCAGTTTTTACTGAACTCTGACAATGGCACAGATGCACTTGCAGGTGTGCGATTCCATGCCGAATCGACCAGTGTCTTTTTGACACCACACATACAGCTGAAACATTGCCATGTGTTTATAGAGTTCAAAACTCGTTACCCACTTTTATTAATTTTTGCCAGATATTTTGTAGCATTTTGGTGACAGTTTAGTTTTCCTGCTCAGCTGAGCTAAAGGACATCAATCGACATTCTTTTTCAAATGCATATTGTATTGATCGAGGCCTTCAAATGGTGTGCGTGGAAATACGGTGAAGTGATGCAACTGCCAAAATAGACAATTTTTCAAATATTTGAATACTTCAATTGCTTTTGGCACCGGCAAAAAATGAGTCAGATTGCAATCCGTTAGATTTTTTTTCGCAACGAAAAATTCACAGGACAGAATTTAAATACAGAATGGTAGCCCAGGTGACATAGTATAGCAAAAAAATATGTGCAGCTTTGAAGGTTCAGCTGATCGCCTGTAAAAAAAAAACAAATTCTAATGTTTTGCAAGAAGCTTCATGTTGAAGGAAAAAACAGCTTTCGTAGTTGGCCAAAAAATATGATACATTATTGGATAGCTCTACATGTCTGCTATGCATGTGTTAAGTTAAAGAAGGCATTATTTTTAAATGCGAGAAATTCTTTTTTGAAATTTTGTCAGCACCGACTTTTCTCGGATATGCGCACAGCTTGCCGGCTGGGAATGCACACGACAAAGCTGGCTTTGTCTCCACACAGATGACAGAGAAGCGGTGTTAGGGTCTGCATTTTATTGCCAAGGGCCACATGCTCTAACGCAACGAGGCTTGTGTTTGGTGTGGGCCAGGTAAACCATACAGCCATTGCACATAAACTATCAATACGAGGTCTGTTAGAAAAGTATCTGACATTTGGCTGAAGGAAAAAAACTGGCATAACTGGAGCGTTGGAAACCTAATCACCCTCAAAGTAGTCACCTTGGGACTCCAGTCACTTCTCCCAGCAGTGCTGCCATTGTTAGAAGCATTCCGAGAAGGCCTCTTTCCGAACGGAGTTTAGCTCAGCTGTCGTTGCAGCCATAATGTCTTCTCTTGTCTGAAATCGCGCTTCTTTCAATGGCCTCTTGATTTTGGGAAACAGCCAGAAGTCGCAGACGGCCATATCAGGAGAGTAAGGAGCCTGTCGAACTACAGGAGTCTGGTTATTCGCCAAAAAAGTCTGAATCAAGTGCGAGAAAAGCATTGTCGTCATGGATGCGCCAATTTCCTGTTGACAACTTCGGTATCTTGCGCCACACAGCATCACATAGACCATGGAGGACATCCCTGTAGTAGTCTTTAGTGATTGTTTGACCCTGTGGTGCGTACCCGTGGTGTACCACTGCGGGAGTCAAAGAAAGCAGTCAGCAACACTTTAACATTGATGCGCACTTAGCGGTCTTTGGTTGGTGACGTGGAATGCTTCCACTGTAATGACTGGGATTTGGTTTCCGGGTCGTAAACATACCCCCAAGACTTGTCACCAGTGATTATGGTGTTCATGAAGTTGGGGTCACTGTTTGTGGAATCCAGCATGTCTGTGAGACTTCAACACGAAGTTGCTTTAGCTCCACCATGAGCAGCTTGGGAACGAATTTCGGTGAAACTCTCTTCATGGCCAAATCATCAGTGATAAAGGAATGTGGATAAAATGTGCTGATGCCCACCTCTTCCACAATTTCTTGGATAGTCACACGACAGTCCCGCATCACCACGGGGTTCACTTCGGCAATGACCTGGTCATTTCGGCATGTTGATGGCCGACTGGAGCGTGGCTCTCTCTCCACCGATGCGTGGCCTTCTTTAAACTGGTTGTACCACTCCTTAATCTGTGTGCTGCTCATAGCATAGTCACCAAAAGCAGTCTGAATCTTCGGAATGGTTTCCACTTGGCTGTCGCCCAGTTTCTGGCAAAATTTGATGCAGTAGCACTGCTCCAGTCACTCCGCCATTTTCCTTGCAATAAAAAACCGACGAGAGCACTGTGTACTACCTCATTCAAATGCTGCGTCCCAGCAAGTCACGCTATTGGCAGGCAGGAAAAAATTCGTGCATGCGCACAAAGGTTCAAGGGCGGCTGATGAAAACGCACTTGTTACATATTCATCAGATGTTCGCAAAAAAAGGTCAAATACTTTTCTAACAGACATCGTACATATTAAATACGTGAGGGAATCCTGCAGTGCTAAAAGATATGGTTCGTGCAGTTTACAAAAAGAAATATCAGCTATTATGTAGACAGTAAATCCAGAAAGAGCGCTGATATTGTTTATACAAAGCATTTTAAAGGGCATGTCGCAGTGCAATGCAACATAGAGGGAGCAGGACACTTTGTGCCCTGCTCCCTGAAGCCCAATGATGATGCAAGTAGAAAACACCTTCATAATTAGGACTGAAAACCTACATGAGTACGAACAAATTCTTGTGGTGTTGTTTGCTACCACTGTTTCAGAGTCGGAACATGCTCATCTATAAAAGTCATATGTGCCATGTTTAGTCTGATGTGGTCAGACACCATTGGCAACCACTTGCGTTCATGTTAAAAAAATACGAATTGAGACTGCAGCTGCAGCTCTTGACGTCACCTGCCTTCGCAATGATAAAAAAGGCAGTCAGTTTGTTGAATAGTTCTTGTGGCTAATTATATTAACAATATTTCCTTACTAGATGACATGGCTTCATATATTTATGCTATATTTATGCTGTATGTGTGATCCACAAATGAAGATTATAAAAAATAATTTATCGCACTTAAAGAATAATACCTTTTTGTTACTTGTCACATGTATAGCAGACATGTAGGGCTGTGTAACGATGGCTATACTTTTGTGCCAACCACCAAAGCTAATTTTTTACCTTCAACACGAAGCTTTTTGCAAAAAATTTGAACTTTACAGTTTTTTAGCTGATCAACTGAACCTCCAAGGCTTGAAATATTTTGCAGCTATCCCAAGTCAACCAGTCTGATTTTATATTTATTTTGTGCCTTCTGTATTTCCCTACGTTAGAAGAAAATTCAAACTTTGCAAATTTTGGCACTCACACCACTTCAGTCTCTTGACATGAACACCATCTGAATATTTGGATCATACAATTTCCCTTTCAGAAGAAACATGTATCAGTGCCTTCTAGCTTAGCTGGGCAAGAACAATAAATTTTTGCCAAAGTTCAAAAAATTTTTTCCGAAGGAAAATAAATGGGGAGCAAGAGTTTGGAGCTTCAACTATATCTGTGATGGTCAAAAAAACGTTAGTTGGTTGCCCTGGAATGACTGAAGTGTATGTACGAAAGCAAATTTCCTCATTGTACCTACTCAAAATCAAGCAAACTTGAAATGGTTTGCCATAATGGAACAGCTCTTGACAAAATTGGGTGGTTTGGCATGAAATGGCTTAAGATACTTAAAAAATATATTAATAAGGAAACACTTTCCTTACTAGAACCATATCAAAAACTAACATAAAAATGTAGTGAACTATAACAAAGCACAGCACTTGTATTCTGGATTGAGCAATCCAATGTGGACTTCTCAGGAGACTAGCACAATTAACATAAATAAAATTAACATAAAAATGTGAAGGCATAGAAAGGCACAACATTTGTAAGCTCATTTGAGAAATCCAAATTGGGCCCTTCAGGAGACTAACACAGAACATAAAAATGTCGAGAGTTACAAAAGCACAACACTTGTGTTTTGGTTTGAGCTGTCCAACTTGGGCTCTTGAGAGGTTATTGGTCCCATGCGAGAAGCGAGGCCACAGTTCTTTACATAGGGCATGTTGGTACCAGGCAATTTGCGACACGTGAAGCCTGCAAAAACAAGAAGCCAGAACAAGTTTTAAAAAGCAACTTCCACATGCAAAAGAATGGCATGCAATCTGCCCTCGTTATAACGAAATTGATTTATGTATTTGTGTTGCTTTATTCCAACTTTCCACGGGTACAGCTTTACAGCATGACCATTTAAATTTATTCAGTGCGGCACAGGACTCCACTAAGTGTCAAATGCAGGAAAGGGCAAAGAGGAAGAAAGCACTGTAGCAAAATAACTTTATGAATATCCTCAATGTCAAAGATGTGAGCTTTGCTTGCTGAGAAACGAAATGGTGAAACAAATTCATGTCGTTCATAAATAAACCTGAACTGACAACTAAAATTATTTCTTATAACTTTCATAATTAAAATTTGCTGCACTTCACTGTGCTTTTCCATGCTCCAAATACAATACTGTCATGTCACTACAACTGAGTGTAGCTTCATTTGATGTTAGGTTTCCCGAGTTCACATGCAATCGGAATGTACTTCTCGCCTTACAATGACTTAAGACTTTCTACATTAAAGAAGACACTGCTTACAGTGAAGTATGTTTTCTGCCTCGACGACTGAATTACTGTTATAATGAGGATTCCGTGTAGTGCACCAAGCTGCTTAGCATGACACATGCAGAATGTGACAGAGACGAAGAAATGCCGTCTTTTAAGAGCCATATGCCATAGGACTGACTTCTTTAACCCTTTTAGGGTTCACTGCCGTACATCTGTGGCTGTGATGGAACGTTCTGAAAAAAATTTGCCTTTTCAGAATAAAGTGTTGCCTAGCATCCCACTGGAGGTGCTGCAACCTTCTGAGACTTCTAGAAAATATTCTTATAGTGGTGTCGCTCCTTGGGTTTCTCCAAAACTGATTGTTCACCTAGCTCCTTGGTGTCTGTCATTGCAGTAATTTGGGAGTGTTGCCACAAGTTTTTTGTAAGTTTCATTACACAAAAAAATTATGCTGCTTTATCCTGCATAAAAAAATAAAACATGTAAAACTGCAAATGTTGAAATGGTATTGCCACTTTATTGTTATTTAAAAATATTATTTACCAGTTTATTTTCTCGGAATGTCACTCTGAAGAACTTAAATCTGCAATAAAAATATTAAGGGTGCGCGAAAAGTGATTTTTGAGGCTGAACCGAAAAATGCTAGAAGCAAATCAAATAATGGATAGCTTCTGAATAATGAACAGCTGATATCACAATTAATGTAAAATGAGGCTCACATCCTAGTATTATTAAAGTTAGCAAGTTTCTGTCATTGTTATGTTATGAAAAGCTGTTTATTAAAAGCACAAATGGAGCAGCAGAAAGTTTCTTCACATGCACAGGACTCTTCAGTAAGCATAAATGATTGCTGTAAAGCCTCTAAAGTACAGCTACTGAAGTAACGTAGCCTGGTCTGCTATTACAAGTTCTTACGTTTTAAGTCTACACTATGTTATTGGAGGTGAAAATTTACCGTACTTTGGCTCAAATTTCATGTTTTATTGGTGTTTCGAAATATTAGAATACTCGCATTTACAAATAGTGACCACTCAAAGTCTAAATTGAATAGGACACTATTCAATTCGAAAGTTTTGAGCATTTGCACACCACAAAAAATATATAACTCCTAAATTAGAGAGGCATATTTCTCCCCAAAATGTGATCTTCAACGGGCTAAACAAGAGCGACAGAAAAGCCCATTCATCTTTTTGATTAATTTAAGCCCATAATCTACTTGGCAATGGTTCATAATAACCCTGTTAACAGGTAGGTGAAGTAAGGAAGCAGGAATCAATTCTAACAATTTCAGAATGGGAGTAGTGAACATGTCCGATGGTCTGTAAGAAGCTTTATACATTAGGCCCCAAGATCCTATTCTCAATTTATTGAAGTATATGGGGAAAAGCCACATAAATATTTTTTTCATATCTTAGAATACAAAGTGATAAAGTGTGCATTAATAAATACGAGTCATAGGTTAAGTGCTTAGAATGAGTAAGCGCCCACTAAACGTAGTACTGTTGACAGCAATGCTTGCAACTCTGTCGCTGTTGTTTCTTTGATGGAAACAACCAAAAGAAAATTGCCACACCACTCAGGTTCCCTCTGCTAAAAGGCTGCTGTCTGGCATTACATGGACCTCCTTCAATATAGGAGCAACCTTAATTCGATGTGGTCAGTTAAAATTGGTGAAACTACTGTTTCACATCTCAGAACCTGGAGAGCTGTTTTGACTTCTGCAATTTGGTGAACATGCTCCTGCTCGAGCTGAGCAGTAACCACACTTGAGCATACCTTCTCCGCAATTCGCGTATTAGAATAACATTTTCAGGCTAACTAAACATGTCCTCCATGCCAATAGATTTGGAGCGTGCTTCACAGACAACTATTCCTTGCAATGACAGCCAAGTAACACTGCTAATGCGCAAATGCAGCTCATTTTATGTGGTAGAGCCACTAAAAACTTTCAGCAGTGAAGGCAGCTTTTAAATTTTAGAAGCATTTGAGTATGGCGGCATTACGCACTTAAGATCGTATGAACAGTCATTCCAAATAGTAGGCTATTGTTGCACACAACTGCACACACGGGCTACTTGAAAGTCGTTTGTTATGCCAATGGCAAGTTCATAGTTTTAGAAAAAAATGTGAATGTAAAAATGCAACCAGAAAGGATATATGGTACTTGCCTATAACATCACTGACCCTGGTGGGGTCAAGAGCCTTTTTTGCCCCTTGGTGTTATTTCCGAAGCCCAAATGGCCCATGAGCTCCTCCTCTGTGAACACATGGTGAAGCAAGGCCCTTGCAAACTTTCCTGGTCCACCATGGCAGGCCATGGCAAGCTGTGCCAGGATAACCTTCTCAATGTGCACTCCTTCAACCTATGTGAACCTGCATGTTTAAGTAAATGTCAGCAAAACAGTTTTAAGCCTTTCAAGCACATTCACACAACAGCCCTACTGCAAATAAATTACAAAAGTACCTGTTGCAAATCTAGATTGCTAAACTTGACTGCTTACAAGCTTCTTATGCTGTCTGGACGCCACATGTTTCAGAAAAACAATCCAGCACAAAGAAGAATAATAAACCAAAGTATCCAAACATCTAGTACTTGAAAAAGGGGAGTACCAGCGAAACACAAATGACACGCACACAAGGAAACGGCATTAGACACGGACGGACGTTGGGACGGACCAGCGTCCGTCCCTGTCTAACGCCTTTTACGTGTGTGCGCGTCCTTTGTTTTGCTGGTACCCCCCTTTTTCAAGTTTATCATGCACCAACTGGCCCAAGAGCTTGCGCTAATCCACATCTAGTACTATTTATTGTGATTACCATTCTTAGGATACTTCATATTTTCAGGTGTTTGTCTCTATTTTCCCATCCATTTGTGTCAATAGGTAGTCCATGGTCTAATGGGGAGATTGGGCTATGTTGAGGGAAGAGTTCAAAATCAACCGTTGGAACAGCTTGGGTGACTGGGTATGCAACCTTGAGCATATGCCACTTTTCAATGAATCTCCTTCCCGCTATCTTGGGCAACTGCTGCTGCTTGTGTTGGCAAGCAGCATTAGGAGCTCAAAGAGGGACATGATTGTCGATCATTACTAAGATTACCACTACACGTCACGTTAGCTTGCTGTGCTGCAGAAGCAATATGTGAGATTCCACTCCACTGTATGAAATGTACATAAGCTGCAAGGACAGTATGTGCCAACCACCACCTCAATTAAATTAATCGACTCTCAAAGCACAGGCTGCACAAGATCACGGAGTGAACTCAGAAGTTTGTGGACAGTCAGTTGATGACCATGTCAGGGACCTCTAGGGAGACTCAGTCATTTCCTCGATGTGGATCATCGTGCCGTCATACATTGTATTACAATTCTGTCTGTCTCGTTGTACCACCGTTCTAATAGTCATCACGTATCACCACAATTCAAAATATAAATAGACACTTATATCTACTGTTTATTTAATCTTTATGGAGAATACTTTGAGCATGAGTTTTTGCAAAGATCATGAATTCTACAGCTTAAAGGAGCACTAAAGCAAAATTAAATTAATTAAATTTTGGTGTTTTAAGTGCCAAAACGACAATCTGATGTTTAGGCATGCCTTAGTGGGGAACTCTGGACTAATTTTTACCAAATCAGGCTGCAAGGTACCTGGGCAGTTTTGTATTTCACCTCCATCAAAATGCGGTTGTTTGATCCTGTGACCTCGTGCTTAGCGGAGCTGTGCCAACACCCCTAAGCAACTACAGCATGAAAGCACTAAAGAGTAAAATTATTTTAGATGTATCTGTACATGACCTTCCTACAATTCAAGAGATTCACTCATACCGTGACAAGAGGCTGAGTAAACTGTAAAAGCAGCAAGAGGAAAGATTGGTGGCAGTGCTGCTTTGAAGTTACCACACCCGCTTGCTGTGACGTCATGGATTTTGATGATGTCTGTTGAGGTGTAGCAATTTTTTTTACAAATAAAGATGTTCTTCATCGTATTCCAAAAACCCAAAATAAAAAGCGCCAAGAACTTTTACAGAACCAATACAGCCCAAGTTTGAAAAAATACTTGGAATCCATGATGCGACAATGAGGTGTCAGCACAAAGATTTTAAGGCGATACTCAGAAAATTGAACTTTGAGCTTTATTTTCTCTAATAATCAAACTACCAAGAAAGTTACAGAAGTAGTTATTTAAGACGATGCTTTATTTTAAATTCATTTAAGGTGTCATTAGTGTCCCCTTAATACAAAACAAGGAATGCACTTGGCTGCGTAATAGGTTAACATGCATCACTGGTTCTCATTAAGGTAGGATTATCAGTATAGCAAAGGGCATGCACTGGCTGCCCCAGAGGGAAGCCCTTCCACTTCCCCTCAACCTCCCAATTTCCAATTTCTTTATGAGCAGTGATGCAATTTCTGTATCTTAACGAGACATAATGCCAAGGAGATTAAAAATGCCATGCTGGCTACAGCATGTGGTGACCGGCACTTCACACCGCCCAGCTCGACATCAATCTTTTTTGGAATTTGGCCCTTGAAATGTAGAAAGCCTCGATCACTGCTCGTTTTTTCAGCCAACTTTCTCAAGGGGTGCTGCTGTTCTGGTTTGATACCTCTAGCTGTGCACTGCTGTATGACATAGGTCATAATACCTTCGTTCTGGTAAAACTAGAAAGATGTGCGCTCATGCAGACCACTAATGTCCACACTAAGTTTCTGAACGCCCCTCTCATATCAGGCATATACACTGAAAAAGGCACATTCTGCGTCTAATATGTTCACAAGTGGCACTGAAATTCACTCCCAGTCCCGGTGCATTGCAAAGTCTTTAAGCTGAGTGCTTAAAGGCACCATGTCTACTAATGAAGGCACTCTGCGCCAATTGATCACTGGAGCAAATGCGTTGCAGTTGCATCAGCAATGTTGTTGTTTTTCCTGCTTCCTGCAATACATTTTCACGGTATCACTGTATTTGATCATCGTGACGCTACAGAATGGATGGCCAAAGAATTCACTTTTACCGTTCCAGCTGGGGCCTCTCCCGGCTCATTTTGAATCTGAAAAAAGATGTCACTATTAAAACGTGAAGCCACGATGCAGCAAAAGCGACAATCAAAAGAGCTACATGGACCATTAGGCTGACATAAATGGACGGATACAAATGACTAGTCATTGAATACACTAAAGTGTGGCCGCTCTTGCCAATGGCAGTGTGAGCTTGTCAAAAAATTTATTTCACATTCCTCTAGTTACTTTAAACATTATTTCCACGCATCTACTTAACTGTTATGGCCACATATTAGAGGCAGCTCCTTCATATAAAACCAGTGTAACATTCTTTTACTCCCCGTCTACCTGATGCTACTGAAGTTTTGCTTACTCTCAAAGAAAGAATTTCACAGAACTGCTCTTTCGACAAAGCATTATTCCAAGCTTGTGGCAAAGTGTCGTGATTTAGTCCACAACGATGCGCTCCCCTTTCAATCTGTTCACTCTATAGTGCTCTGATTCAAAGCAAAAATAGCTTTTCGACATAACTAGCTACTTCTACGGTCACAAGAAACAATGCTAATTATTGATGTTTATGTTGCCGATAACGTATACATGCCGCCTCGAAACACAGTGGGACAACAACGCAGATATGCCAGGCATCTCGTTCCTTTACTGATTTTAAAACTATTGTTAAATCAGTTGCTGAAGTGCGAAAAGCTGCAATTTCACGAAATTAGATTATTTTGAATGTTGTAGGACCTGGAGTGCCATGAAATCTGCCTTTCCGTGAATGCAAAGAGCGCCTACGCGAAGCCGTTTGGGCGAAGCACTCGATGGCGTCGAACGGAGAAGATGATAAAAGAAAGTTGAATGCGCGCGACCTGGGGGAAAACAAAACACACGCGGTTGGCAAGGCGTATGACTCGATGATTTCGCAGCACTCTGTGGCATCACCCCTATTGTATCTCACGTATCGCATGTACACCCTTGAAATTCTTTATTATTATTGCGCGACAGCCTCCTCTGTGTTTTCCGATCGCGCGAACATCGGCCGCACGGCGTGTCAGATAGTAGCTTTGAAGCACCGCGGAGTCACTCGATCCTGAAGGGAACAGCGCAACAGAATACACTTCCGCCAATCCCACCGCAACCCCCCCCCCCCTTTTGCTGAAAGCTCGCTCACACGCCTTGTACTAGCGTGGCGCAAACGAAATATCTTCGATTACAGTACAGATCGGATGGTTTCACGTCGCATTGTTTTGCGCTCATTAATAAGGCTAACTCAATCGGTGCTCGAACACCGTATCAGAAATCATGGCGTACAACATGCCCTGTTTTAGGTGGCACCACATAGCTGCCTTACGCCACCACAAGCGGAGTGTAAAGTTAAACCAGGACAAAACTCCACGTTATCTACCACAAATCTAGTGCTGTACAACCCATTCTCGCAACGGAAGGATAGTACTAGGAATGAAAACTAGAAAAGAGGCGCGCGGAAGACACGCACAAGCGCTGAAATCATTTCCCCGCTTCCGTTCACCGCGTCGCAATGGACGAACAAGGGGAATTCGAAACACTCACTCACCCTTGATGTCGCTGAGTCGGAGGCGATCATGGCGATCTTCGAGGCAACAAGTCCATAAAAAGCGAGCAACACGCAGGAATATTCCAAAGATGTCACAGCGAAGCACACAAAGAACACAGAAAACGCAGGAAACTCTCACGCAAACGGCGTGCACGAACTCGCCGGAATGCGCCAAGCATCAACAGCGCAAACTCGCAATCATACATGTACACTCATACAAATACACGCTTATATTATCATAAATTATACTATCGGATAACAAATTATGTAATTTCATGTTATTACAGAACAATTGTTGCGATTTGCAAGTGTATAAAAGTTTTTGCTTCGCTTCTTTGATGAACTACTTTCTTTAGCGCAGTAACGCAGTGCACCGGCCGGAGCTAATGGCATGCGCGGGAAAGGGCGCCAAATTCAAACGTCACAAACGCCGCGCTAATTTGTGCGCGCACAGTTTTCGTCGTGTGGATTTAAAAAAAAAAAGTAATGCGTGCCGCAACAATACGAACTGAACTATTGACCAGAAAAGTACAGAAACGTCGCTGTTTGTGCTTCTTATTTCGACGTCATGGCAAACTGCAGGCGGTCTGTCGTCCCATTCTTTAAACATTTGTGCGTGTGCTCCTGCGCTGTGCGATTTGTCACCGAGAACGTATAGCAGCGCAGATTGTGCTTGGTGGCCGAGCAGACTCCGAACACATTCGCCAGCACCCCGTCTAGGTCACAGAAAGGAATTTGGCCTCCATGTGAAATATGAGCACCATGTCGTACATATCGGCCAAGCTTTTCGTTTCGTTCTGTATAGCGCGCTAACGGGTAAGCGAAATGCACTCTGTAAAAACGATGTTCACTCCTTTCTCCGCCGCACCCACCGTGGTGGCATAGTGGCTGAGGTGTTGCTCTACTAACCCGAGTGCTTGGGATCTAATGCCGGCCGCGGCGGCTGCATTTCGATTGGGGTGAAATGCAAAAACGACCGTGTACTGTGCGTTCGGTGCAGGTTAAAGGACCCCAGATGGCAAAAATAAATATGGCATTTCTTACTACGGCGCGGCTCATAATCAAAGCGTGGTTTTGGCACGTCAAACGCCAGACTTGAATTTTGTTAACGTTCTCCGCCACCTTGACCATATTTAACATGGAGGCATGCAATGCCGTTTCCTAACACACAGCCAGGGCACTGGCCCCTTATAATGGACGCCGATGGAAATGCAGGATGTGTCCAATCATCGGTTGTTTGTCACTGCTTGTAGGGACGTTTGTCTTCTCAAACTGCATATATATATATATACATATATATATATATATATATATATATATATATATATATATATATATATATATATATATATATATATATATATATATATATGCCGGGTGTTTCTGCTAACTTTAGGCCGAGTGTATAAACTCTATGACGACGCGACTAAATGCATGTTGCTCCCTTTGGTATGTAGCGTGTCGCGCTATTTGTGTATTTTTGCTTAATTAGCTAATTAGTCAAGCATAATTAACCAACTTCTGAAGCAAGGAAGTTAGGAAAGAAATTCCAATTAGAAAGTTGCAGAGCTGTTGGCAACACGTCCGAATACACAGTTTCTGTCTTTCTATCTGTTAAGTATGATTGTTTTTCAGCTTACTGCGCATGCTCGCGAAATAGAAAAAGCACCACATGACATATGCCCGCCTGCGTCGTGATTGCACTGCTCCTAAGCCTTCTGCGCACAAACGAAAACATACCATTTAACCGGTGTGAACACATGTCTGCTTATCGCCATCATGAACCGCAGCGAGGGGAGCACGTCGCTGGCGTCAATACCACAGCCAACGCCTTCGTCACTGCCCTGTCGCCTTTTAAGCGGCAACACACCCTGCTCGATGGTATGCTCGTTTGGGAGCGCTGCAAGCACGGCGCGCAAGCGGATATGTCAGGTGATATTTTTTGTATTTCACGGGCATCCGCAGTAAGCTGAAAAACACTAACATTTAATAGATAGAAAGTGAGAAATTGCCTAATAGGACGTTTTGCAAAGTGCTCTAGAGCTTTCTAATTCGAATTTTTCGCCTAACTTTGTTCCTTCAGAATGGCTAATTTTCTTGACTAATTAACTACTTAGGAAAAATACAAGAATAGCGTGACACGTACAAGAGTGAGCAACATGCATTTGGTCGCATCGTCTTATGGTGCATCGGCATATTTTTCAACTCTGAGTAAAGTTAGCTGAAACACGTGTATATACGTCTATGGTTCAAGTAACGTGAAACAACACCCTGTATATATGCAATGGTGATCAAGTGATCAGTAAAGCAACATATATGTGCAAAAGACGCACACATACATATGTGCGTGTGTTTCACATGTACTTCGAAACTCAATATTGCTCGTGACTCAATTTTATTCAACAATAAGTTAACAGCATTTAGTCAACGACTTTATTGTTGGAAACTACTCAACAATGGTTCAATAGTCAATACTATTCAACAACATGTTAAGAGTATTTAGTCAACGACTTTATTGTTGAAAACTACTCAATATTAGCTCAATAATACTCAATACTATTCAACAATATATCAACAGAATTTAGTCAACGAATTTATTGTTGGAAACTACTCAACAATGGCTCAATAATACTCAATACTATTCAACAATATACCAACAGAATTTAGTCAACGACTTTTTTGTTGTGAACTGCCCAACAACTTTACTGTTGAATTATTGCCTGTGGTTTCAATAATTGTTGAGGTATTGCTGAAAGGCTGTTGAGTCAACAATTCGTCAACAATATGCCAACAACTTTTCAACAGTCATTTTCATAAGGGTCGTGCAGAGAGCGTGTGGGAATTCGGATACAGAAATTACATCAGCAAATATATATGGTTCAGCATTTGAAAGCTTACATGCCCAACTCATCTTACGTTCAGTATGGAACATGTGTATTTCTGTGGTGGTCTCTCTGTCTAGTTTTGAAATCGTTCTCACTCCTTATTCGTAGTGGCCGCATATGTTGTGCAGAAAGATTTTCGGGCACTATACTCTGTTCCATACACAGCAGCCAACGTTGTGGAGCGTAGAGATACTTCTTGCAGTGTCTTCGTTCACATTTGAATATAGTTCGATTTTTTCTTTTTACTGCAGTCCTGGGCAACTGTTCTTTATCTAGGGTCAGCGTTGAGTCCGACAAGTTTTAGCCCTTATAACCAAACACACTGTTGTATACGCCTGCTAATGCGTTATTTTAGATAATTTTTATTTTTGTTGTTTTATTGTTTTTTTTATTTGCAACCCGTCGCGAGGAGCCGCAGAAGCATGCTCGCGCGAGCGAATACTATTGGCGCGCAGCGATGTTTGGACGGAACGCGCGGAGTAATTTTTTTTGACCAAACTTCTTGAACAGCTTCCACAGGGCTGAGTGCTATGTATGCAACGGAGTATATGGTTATGCAATGGCGAGACTGCCATGCACTCCTTAATAAACAACGAAAGCAGTGCGATCCTTTCAAGACTGCCAATGTCCTCTTCCCCTGCGTGTTACCTCTACGCACAGCCCTGCCAACTGCCGAACGCCGTCAGGTGCTTTTTTTTCTAACTTCTGTTTGCTTCCGCCGGCATGTCGGTGCCAAAAAATGCGAGCGGCCTACGCAGACGCCACGTTTCGCGCCAGCATTTTGCTCTTGTAGCGTAGTTCCGTGTTCGCGATGCCGTGTTGCTGTGCCTTCGGATGCACCACACGTGAAACTGATGGCAAGCGACTCTTCCGGATTCTATCTGCATCGCCTCCCCCCCCCCACAGGTGCATTTGCACCTCCGGAAGAAACCACCACCCACCACAACCACCCCACCACCACCACATCACCACCACACAGCTGTAATGCGTAGTCGGACCCTGCAGAATTCCTCATACAATGTTAACAAGGGAGCAGCAGCAGATCCGAAAAAACAATTATTTGTTAACAGGCAATTATGGAATCACTGGTTTAAAGGCAGTCCTGCTTTAACCTTTGAATTTTTGTAGGTGCACGCCAGAAACAGATGAGTGAAAGCGAAATTTATATAAATTACGGTTCACAAATCGGACATGCCAAGACAAACGTTTCCGGCAATACATTTTCACAAACCTCTTCCGACATTCAATCCATGTCCATGTCCTCCCAACAAAATTCCATGTCCCCAACGCGAGACATACTGAAACGAAACACTACAGACAGTCGCAGTATGCGCTGGAGCCTCAGTCAGGGCAAGGAAGTGCGTCTCCATTTCTTGAACAAAGGTAAAACCTCTTTCTGAAGGCACAGTCAGATTGCCAAAAAGTTTCTTGGTACGGAATATGCTTTTATCATGGTGAAACATTGGTGCGCTCCACTCAGTGCCTTTTCACCACCTATTCACTAGTGGCGACAAGTGCAGCCTTCCACAGAGTTCGCAACGGATAACTTAACCAGGAAGCCTGCGAAGTAATAAGCAGTGGATTCATTGATGACATGTCGGCTGCTAGTTCCGAAATGTCCTCTAGAGATGGAAAGTCGTCATGCTTAATCCATTCGACAATGTCAACCAGAGAATAAATGTTCAGGGAGAAAGGCGACACTTGCCTACGGAGTTCAGCTCCATTATCTTCTACATTCGCTTTCTCGGAGAGTTTAAAAACTTTATGAATGCAAATATGTTTGAAACCATAAAGAAATTGGGCTACGTTTGTGTTGGTGTTGCACCCTTGTTTCTGCATAATGTCCCCTAACATATTTTCGAGGATATTCTGCTGCACCCGACAAATTAGAAAATAAAATACTAATAATTTGTTGAGAGATCGTTCCAAAGACGGACAACTGTCTGAATCGTAATCTGCCATCCAATGGCTGTTCGTGGCTGACGCCTTGCAGAAAGCTTCCATGACTTAAACCAATGAAGCTGTTCTCGAAGAAATTTATTTAATTCAGCTTCGCCGTCTTTAATTCCGTGTCGAAACTTTTGTGGATTTTTGGGAGGCTTGAACTGTTCAGAACGTTCAAGATCTTATCCATAAGCTCACCGAAATTTGCTGTAGCTTTTGCTGATGCAGGAATCTCATTTACGTAGACTAATACCACCATTGCTATGCCAACAGATGACGTCAGGACTTGTGCCGCTCTGCTAACTTTCATGTTAGAAAAAGGCCTCTGGTAGACGTTCCGCTCTGTCAGCTTTGGAGTCAATCGCAGCCGCTAAACGTACGCGGATTTGTAGAGGTGTACAATGTGCGATCCATTAACAGCCTCGTTCCAAATTAGCAGCTTATGAGCTTGGCTATTGTTCCATGTGGTTTGGACCAAATGAGGCACATACAAAATGAAATAGACACACTCGCCCATAACTTCGAAAAACGCTTTCTCAACAGTAATGCCTAAATGTTGAGCTAGGCTTACATTTGACGTGCTTTGATCATAAATTGCTTGTTTCACAATTATTTTGGCTGCTTTAGGTTGATTAATAATTGAGTTGTGTAATTTACCCATAACGCTTACCGATGTCAATTCATGTCCCATTGTAAACGCGACTGATTGCAACCTCCTCATAGAAATACCAGCCAGAAGCACAGCCATGGGTCTGTCAGCAATGCTCGATGGCCGTTCCATGCGGTCATCTACAAATCCATGGACAATATCGTGGCCTGCACAATAAGACAAGGTCTTTTCTTAAGCTATTTCATTAAAGCTACTTTTAAAGCTATTTCAATAATAACGGTGCACACTCGATCTAACGCATTCCATGCCTGAGTGCTAGCTGAAATACTCTGTATAATTATAGGTATCACGCCTGGTCACATTATAATGTCACTCGACCACCATCGCAGAGACCGCGGTGTAGGCAGAGTGAAAATTGGTGCCAAAGAACTGTACGCTCGTGGTCCATGAAAGTTCTAATGCAAAGCAAACTTCTTAAGCCAAACAGGGAAGCGCTTGGGTTTACCCTGATGCTTGGTTACGCCGAGCGCGGTGGCCGCGAAGAGAAGAAAAAACGCTCGGTTTGAAATTTCAGGTCTTTCCGCGGTACGTAGCGATGTAATACTTTGCAGACACGACCGTTATGAAGCAATGTGTGCTCTGCGCTTCTCAACTGAAAATGACCAGACCTAGTGAGGGGTACTTTTGCACTCAAATCGCTACAGGCACATCCGAAAAAGCTCTGAATGCCTGCCAGTACACTTATTGGGCATATATGTGCTCCTTCTGCGACAGCAGATGGTGGGTGCACACGTGTATAATTAAGGAATATATATACTGGGTCCCGTGACAATTGCACCTTTCCACACTTGTTATGCCTCACCGCAATACTTTGGCTAATCCTTCACCGCGCAGCACAATTGTATTACGCCAAAGCTGACTTTAAGAAATCTGTATTCTGCAAGGCGTCGCGTTTTCTGTGCTTGGAAGCCAATTGGAGGTTCACAAAGGCGGAGTCGTTCACTTTGCTGAGAGCGGCGAATTGTTTTAATGAAAAACATGACGTCGAATAGCAAGAAGCTTGGTAGCGAACATCGAAGCAGCTAGGCGTAGGGTTGCCGCGGTGGTGGCTACTGCTTCCAGCGGATCTGCGTGCGGAAGCGCCGGTTCGAGGTGGCGAGATAATCAAAATGACGGCGGTGATGGCTTTGATTAATGCGATTTCGGACCTGCGGTCATGGCAGCAAGTCGGAAAAATTGGAAGGCGAAGGGATCTTGCGTCCGGAATTTCAGATATTGTTATACACTGGCGATATGGCGTAGGTGATGCTGCAGCGAAGCTGTCCGAACTACTGGGCATCCGAAAAGTCGGTCGTTGAAGTACACTGGCAACTCCTCTAGCCGACGAGACGGCGTTAATGTATATTATTTGCGATTCCTCTCTGTTACTTGAGCCAGCAATACCACGACTTTCGCTCTTTTTCAAAAAAAAAAAAAGCTACACCCAATTTTTGCTTATAGAAGCAGAAATTCCCTGTGTTTTCCCTGATTATTTCCAGACTAATCAATATCCCTGCGAATTCCCGGTTTTACAGGCTGGTAGACACCCTGAGGTGCATGTATTCAGCAACAGACAGCTGTATCGGGAGATTCTCATGTTTCCCTGCGATTTTTTCATTGACACATTTCAGCTAATTATAGTAATTGAAAATTTCACCTAAATCATTAAGACTAAATATCTAATTAGGTGGACTAGGAACAAACAGTCTGAATATATCCAAGCGATGGCAAACATTGCTTTGGTTCTGGCCATCTCGTCGCATTTGGATATTTTTTTAACTTTGGCTCAAGGTACGTGAAATACTCTTTATATCCGCACCCGCCGTGGTTGCTCAGTGGCTATGGTGTTGGGCTGCTGAGCACGAGGTCGCGGGATCGAATCCCGGCCACGGCGGCCGCATTTCGATGGGGGCGAAATGCGAAAACACCCGTGTGCTTAGATTTAGGTGCACGTTAAAGAACCCCAGGTGGTCAAAATTTCCGGAGTCCTCCACTACGGCGTGCCTCATAATCAGAAAGTGGTTTTGGCACGTAAAACCCCAAATATTATTATTATCTTTATATCCACCTAATTTTCTGACCATCTGGCTGCCTTCTTACAATCAAGAACTTGGAGAGGGGTGTTTCGTGAAGAAAATCTATGTGTATAAAATAAAGAGTGTGTTCTACCTGTAGGTGCATACACGTCTCTCTCAAATTTTTTGTCTTGTGCATCGCGAAACGAAAACATGTATACAGCTGCCCTCAAATTTCGCATTACGGAGCACAGTAATCGTCGGCGACATTTTGTTGCAATCGCAATTACACGGACACTCCAGGCGCATTTTTGCCAGAGCAGTTGTGTTCCGTTTAAAGTCCAAGGGTGGTAACACCGTGGCCGCGCACCGTATACTGTATGACCGATTCAAAGCCCGCGAGAGGAGCCGACGATCGTGGCTCAATATGGCGCGCGCAAGAAACGAAGCCGTAGAGCTGTCCCTTGCCTTCCGTCGCGCGAAAAGCCGTGGGGAGATGGACAGAAAGGAGGTCGCGCGCTGGGCTCCGGCACCTTCTGCGCATTTTACGACGGGACGTACGGGAAATCACAATCGCGTTTCAATTGCTCAGTATGGAGGAAAGTGGGCTGGAAGGGCGAAACCCAGGGGAAGGGGGCTTCTACTCAGCCATCAACTGCGTACTTTGCGCGGCGGCGCGCGGTGGCGCGCGCCGTATCTTGAAAGCGATCTGCGGATGGTTCATACCGTTGTGCGTGCTCTTATCTCGCCGCTGTTTGCGCTGAAGCGATGCACAGCGCCAACGTCAATTAGCTTGCTGTTGCTACCGCGCTTGCTGACGCCAGTGTCCTTGGTGATATAGTGTGTTGTGTGCATGTTTTTCTGCGCGCGCTGACACCATGCTTGTTAATTCTGCTAGTAAGCGAATGTTTCCAGATCTATAAGCCCAATAAATCTACCCTCCTTACTTTGTATACCTGTCTAATAATTTGTTATCGCGATCGATGCTTCACCTTCACCGTATGGGGTGTGCTTAACGCCCGCATCACCTCCGCCGTGGGTCGGCCCGGCGTTCAACTGTCTTCGGGATCGGCCCACGTATGGGGAGTGCTTAACGCCTGCCTCACCTGCGCGGCGGGTACGCCCGGGATTGCACTATCTGCGGCATCGGCCCATGTTTGTGGAGTTTTTTTATTACCACGCCAACGACATGAAAATCTCCTTGGACGGTAGAGCTATAAAGCTCCACTGTAAAAAAGCCTGTCATTAGCAAAATCTACAGTTTTCATGCTTATAATGTATTCTTGGAACCGACAATGTTGTCCTAACCGGCAATTCGAAGTATCATTTAGAAGACTGCGTTGCCGTATTGCAACACTTAATTTTATACTTGCACAGAAGTGGTCTGGCGGTATCGCCTTTATGCTACCACTCTGATGAGTCAGAACCCATTGATCATTTTTTTTTATTATCATGTCGGGGTTTTATACTCATGGAAAACGATGTATAGATATTGCGTTTCGAAATCTAGGAGTGCCTTTAAGCAGTGCTGCTATACTCTCCCTTGGAGCAACGGTGTTAGGATACAGCCACAGGAAAGTTTGCCTAGCCATTTTTAATTGCCTATGTGACAGAAAAGAACTGCCTTACTGACATTTCGTAGCTTCCATATTTGACTTACTTCTGCTTCATTTCAGAAAAAAAAACAAAATTAAAAATACATCAAAGTTACTGCATTATTAATATTATTAGACGCAATTTCACGCGCTCCTACTTAAGTATATAATTTCTGCATTTCGGCAATGAGTTCTTGTTACTACTCGTATCAAGGCAAGGCTGCCTATCGTATGAAACGTTACTTCATCTAAGTTATTCTTAGTTTGTTTCTCACTTTAGATGATTCATTTATTTACTTTTTTGTGATCCTTATTTATTTATTAATTAATTCCTTTATTTTGAATCTTATGACCAACCAATTTGTGGCCTGTTATGCATAGTGAGTTTTTGCCATATATTGACTTCATCATCATCATCATCATCATGTGTTGAGGCTCAAACAATAACGACGACACGACAATTTTTTCTTGCAGTTCGGAGTGCGTATTTACGAGAACGCTAGTACGATCAGGTAAGACTTAACACCGCATACGTTACGCGCAGCGCACAATTCTCCAAAATATTTCGGTGCCACACAGAATGACTGAGTGCATGCCACGCGGAATGACAAGCGCGTATATATTTGCAGATGTGCGTCCATAAGCCCTCAAAGCATGCTTCAAACCATAAGCACTTTCCTGCTACCGCGTATGCGGCTTAGATCTCACCCCTCACTCTTCGCGGGATAGGATTTCCTCACACCGGCTATGCGTGAAGGAAATGCGCGTGGCCAACGCGTAATTGTCTCGTCTCTTATTGGAATAAAGCGTAGAACAAGAGGAAGCTCTACTAAGTACCGAGCTTGCTATGATTTTTCAGTTATGAAAAAAGGAAACGGCAATTTCTAATAGCTTCAATGCACGGCACTACTGTAACGCGGCGAAGCGTGCAAGTCTTGCAGTGAATCGAGTGAGAATTTTCGCGCATACAAGTGTAAGCAACGCGTTATTATAAGAACTGTATGCCTCACTTGGCCACGCTTCTAGCCTTTATTATCTCAGGTGCTCACTTGTGGCCTCTGCGCTGAAGCATGCAGTGTGGTGCAGTGAAGCGAAGGAAGAATTTGCGCGCGCACCAAGTGCAAGCAACATGTTATAAAAACTAAACTCCACTTGACCACAATTGCAGTAATTATTCTTATCTCAGTTGCGCACCTGAGGTAACCGCCTGTTGGTATTATTTTTTTTTCGCTTGCTATACAATTTCATCGCAGTACACACAAGTATTGGGAAGAACGTTATTACAGCAGTTTCACCATCATGAAATGCGCATAGCCCCCCCCCCCTCCTTGCCTTGCCCCAGAAAAATATCGAGAAAAATATCTACCATATCACAGATGACGCAAGAAGGCGTCCATAAAATGCAAGGAGAAACAGTAGCGTAGATTTCAGAAATCATTCATTATAGATATACGAACATATTTCGATTTTATTGGCATTGTTTAGGCACCGTTTATTCAAACCAATAAATATTCAAACAAGGCATATAATACGAAAAAAGTGTAAAGGATTCTATATTGCCTTGCATTTATGAGCGAAAGTGGATATACTTGACTCACATCTGGTATGCTAACGAGAAACCTCAGAAAAACCACCCGACAAAACAAAGCAAGTGTAGAAGTTATCCACTTGATGGTAGCATATTTGTTTCTACACTTGGTCTTATCACTCGTAGATCACTCATCAAGCGAAGGAACAATGTATTGACAGGGAAGCACTTCTTTATTTGCTCTTAATTCTCAAGACGTGCTGAAGTAACCTTGAGTTCATTATATGTGCTTGCAGAAGTGCGGTAAAGGAAAATGCTTTCATCAAAACGTACAACGTTGCAGAGCGTTGTCCTCATGAGCAACAGCAGACTTGTATGCTGTTATTGTGCCATCAACCCTGCTTCACGATTTAGAGTTTAACAAGACGTATATGAAGACGGACAAAAAGAAACGCATTTCATGATGGTAAATTTGCTTGAAAAACTTCTCCACAATAGTTATATGTGCTGCGGTGACATTGCATAGCAAGCGAAAAAAAATAATACTGGCAGCCGAGAGCCTCAGGTGCGCACTTGAGATAATAATAAAAACTGCAACAGTAGCGCAGTGGGGTTTCCAGTTTTTATAACAAATTCTCTCTTCGTTTCACTGCAACACGCTGTTATGCTTGAGTACGGATGCATCAGGTGAGCATATGAGTAATGTTTACAGATTTTAAAATAACGCGTTGCTTATATTGTGTATGCCAGCAAATTCTTACTAGCTTCTCTGTAATACATTCAATGCTATGCCGCATTACAATACTTCTGTTCGCTGAAGCCATGAGAAATTACCATTTTATTTCTCATAACAGAATAATCATAGCAAGCTCGGTGCTTTAGTACCGTTTGCCCTTGATCTACGCTTCATTTCAATAAGAGACGAGACAATTATGTGTTCTCTGCGCGCTTTTCCTTAGCGTATAGCTGGTATAACAAAATCATATCCCACGAAGAATGGGGCGTCAGAGCTAATCCGCACGGCCAACCCGAGCCACGAGCATTGTTCAGTACCACCGCCATGCTGCCGACCCGAATCAACTTTCACGGGCATCTTCTGTGGGCGCAGCATTCTGAACCGGTCCCACCATGAGGCTCGCTTCCGCGTCCACACGGGAAACTGTGCGGACGCGACAAACCGATACGTGAAGGAGCATGACATGGTCATCGGAGGAGTCTGCCTCATCGCCGCCATCGTGCGGGCTTTCATCGACATGGTCACGAACGGCGTAATTGACGAGATCGATATCATCCTCAGGATATATGACATGTCAGGGGTGCTTCCTTTGGGATGTCAAATGCTTTATTGTGCTAAGCAGCAACATTAACCAAAATTTTACTGGAGGATACAATGTAATAATTACTGTAACAAGAATTTTTGATGATGTGAACGAAAGAACCAACACGTACTATCAATATCTCACGTGCGCCGAAAAGTAAAACAGACATCAAACACTGGCGCAGCGACAGTGAGATGGAGTTCCTCGTGAGCTGTCATTACTTTCTATATTGAGCAAATATCCTTGTGTAACAGTGGAACTGTTGTCTATGTTGTCTGCTGCACGCTTTGGCTCGCAGTAGCAATTGAATGACGTAACTTACGTGAGATGACTCGGCATCGCAAACTCAAGGCGAGAAAGGTTATGGGCACACATGAGTCTGGAATACTTTTCCACGTTTTCTCTCGTTCTCTGTCAGAGGCTACAGTCGTCTCGCAAAAATTTAACACTAGCTTCCTATTCTAATGACGTCCGCAACTTTTATTCTCTGCGTAATATTATGGAGCTTATCTGGTGCTTCACGATGCTTATAACGGCTTTAGAAATTACATCAATATATGTGCGGTAGTCACCAAGGAAACAGAAGCGCCAGCATAAAGCCGAATTCGAAATAGGTTATAACGAACTTAGCGGTTTTCTGGCACCTTCGGAGCAAGCGTAAGTTTTTACATAGGTAATTCAACATATGCCGTATCTTTAAATTGCGCTCTGACGAACGTCCCAGAGGTTTCGTGATAACTTGAGTCATGCGCATATTCCTATTTAAATACTGTGTGCAATTTAGCTCGATTCGAGAATATATATGCTTGCTAATAAATCTACTGTCTAATATGTATTTTTTTCAGTTATGTGTAGTGTTTTTTGAATAATCTGAGCTCTTGCATAAAGGTGTTTAACTCTCTTTATCTTGGAGCAGAAAAAAATCGGTTTTGATTACATGCAAATGGACCATACGTGCAAGTCAAATCAAGTGTCTGAGAATTACTGAAAGCTGAGTGCGAAAACTAATTGCGTTAAAGGCGATCGCTCATTTGATTCAATGTGCCGCTGCGCTAGATGCATTGGCACTCGAAGAAATATGCCGGTGTGTACATAAGGTTGGTGCATAGGGTGAGCGGATGTATCGAGTGGTACCATCGATGATAGAAAGTGAACCATGATCTAGCTGTTCTTCATCCATGTATTACGGAGGTCCATCAAAGGTAGACAGAACAGAGCCGTCGGTGGCTTACCTGTTTTTGTCGGGAAGACAGGGATACAATTAAAGCATTCTTAGCGAAGCAACTGGCTGTCTTTATGGAAGAAAATCATTAATGCACTCTCAAACTTTCATTTTCGACATTGTCCCATTCCTCAGCAATAGAGTGCGCCTAGCGTTCTTGAAAATTTTGTATGCCCTGGACGTCTCTCCCACAATGACTCGCTCGACTTAAGCAATCGTGTATGAATGGCTACATTTGAGCAGGATTTCCGTGTTATTAAAAGAGTGAACTATGCGGAAGGTGAATTCTTACAAATTGCCGATCTTCATATCGAGAGTCATCCTAGAGAAGTGACATAGGCGTAAGGTTACGACTCCTAAATGATTCAACAGTCGTCATGATTGGCTCAATCATATACGAACCGCAGAAAAGTGCCAGTCTCCTTCCGGAAATATGAAACCCACGATTTTTGACAAAGTGTAAATAAAGCTAGGAGTGCTCCTCCACTGCACGAGGGGTCTATTTCAAATATGGTTGCATGTACATCCTTAAGTTACTTTCATGAAATCAGAGACACTCTCCAAAGTGTTTGATGCCACCATGTTGTTAGAGGTTTTTGTGTACTAGGCAAAACTGGTACTTGTGCCTACGTGATTCCTAGCGACGGAGACCACCTGTCAGATACTTGAAAGAAGATAGCCAGTGGAGGGCACGATGACCAGCTTATGATGGTAATGATGTTTCCAAACAAGTGGAGGCGATGTTCGGATCACAGCTGTGATGATGGAATGAATTCAATCAGACATTTCATGTTGGGTTTAAAGAATATGTTACTGAAACACATTTGCAAATTTACTTCAGAAATCATATCAGTATTTTAACTGTACCCAAATTTTATTTGCTTGTGCTAGAGCGCGAAGAGGCCAAGTTCGTGTTACGACAAATTTAGTAACATAACCGACCAAAAAAAAATCTAATTACCATGCGTATGCAGTATTCCTTATTTAATAACATTCCCAATTACACAGTAAATATTCGGTGTTCTGCACGGAAACTAACGTTATGTATTATATTATGAGATTGTTACACTGAAGGTGTTAGTTCGATTGCAGAGGTGCTCGAAAATGGTATATACAGGGTCTTATGGAATTGCGAAATGACTACATCATTCACGAAGTTTATCTCTGAATGCTATGGGGATATGCCAAGGAAACATATTGAATAATACATTAATTACACTGGTTGAATTACGGCGCAATAATATTGTTGCACTCTTGTATAGGACCCGTTTTCAGACACCATGTGAAAATCCTACAATGTTTCTCCGCCAACCTGGAATAAAGAAATGGAGAAGCAATTTATGATTGTGAGAGACTGATGGCATGGAATGGAGTGATAAGCGCCGAAAGTTTAAAGGCCGTAGTTTAAAGAGAACCTTCCATGCTAGTTAATAGATTGCTGAGTTTACTCATTTTCTAGGGCGATTCTATGGAGTCCGTTTCTTTTTGGATGTGATTAAGCGTATTTAATTTGTTTTTCGTCCAATTAGAAGAAGGCGAAACTTTATTAAAGACTAGTCTGGCATCCAATTTAGTCCGATTAGAAAGCTCTTGTATAACCGCGCCATGCACAGTGTGTTTGTACCAGAAAAGCGGAATACCAAAAGTCAAAAGTTCCGTCCTGTATTCTTTCTATTGCGAATTGTTGCAGTTGGGATAAGCTTCCACAAGAATCGTACCTTTCACGCTGTGTATCAATGCATAAATATAACGTCCATTTCTCGTCGGTAATAGTAGAGAACATGTGCCTACGATTACTTCTAAAACTGAGTGTTCTCTCTTGGAAAAACGTTGCTTTGATCGATAAACTTATTTCAATTAGAAAAATGTATTGTTTATTTTAAATTGTTAGTATTAGCGATCTTTTAGATTCTCATGGCAGTTTTCCGTTAAACAACAGCAGCTGTCAATTGAGATCACTATTGAAGGGGCGGTCATCCAGGTGGCCAGCCCCTTGCAGTCTCCATCAGCGGCCAACAACCCGCATGACCAGGAGAGCTTCCCTCCTCTACCTTCAAATGCTGCAGGTGAAGAAGTGTGAGCCACCGCTCCTAGATGACTCCGCCGTCCGCAGCCGAGTGTGAGCTGTGAGGCGATAAAGAACGAGCAGCAGCAGCTGCAGAAGGCGACAGCTACGGTCGAGAAAGTCCGGTATGATCCAAAAAGAAGGCTTCTCTCCGATAAGAACAGGCATCCTCAACTCCATTTCGCTTATATGAAACTGAATATATTGGCTTATAAACCATATGTGCGTGCATATATGAAGTGTAGTTTTCAAGGTACAAATATTAGTAGTAAAGAACGTCACATTGCTTTATTACGGTTTATCTGCCTTATGGGCGTACATTTAAACGCCTAAATTTCAAATCTATGCTTATCTAAGTGCATACGGCAATAAGACCCTCACAAGACAGATAATCGCCACTGACTGCAGGGGCAACGCTCGTCGAGGTGGCCAAATATAAACGCGCCGCGCGTCTTAACACGCTAGCTTCATTTCCCGCGAGAAGTGTTTTCCATGGCGCCTCTGGCTGCATGCGCCCGTGGCATAATAATTTCAATATCATATCTGTGGAGGGGAGAAGAAGAGGCCGTGGAGTGCGGATGTTTTCATGTCGGTTCCCGCTTTCTCAAATGTTATCGCATATTTCTCTGTGATTAGCGACCTAAAGTTTTCACCAAACGATTCTTGAAGTTCTCCGGGCTCTGTAGACACCTCGCTTTCAGGTGGGACTTTCCATCTTCCTGGGAACTGCACCTTTTGTCCACCCGCCACGTCGCCGCCGCGCTAAGCCTAGCTGGCCGGTCGTTAAGCCTCCGACTGCACCTGCTGGGTCTCGGTGGCGTGTCGCGCCTCGGCGCGCGGCGTCTACATCTGCCACCAGAGTGACCCCGCACCTCTGTCTTTGCTATGGAGATCCAGGTCGCCGGCCAGGATATTTCGCCAGAAGGAGTGACCGCCCAGTCTGGCTGGCTCACTGCACGATCTCGCCGCTCAAAACGCGGCACGGACAACTTGACCCCGACCGATGAATCATCTCAAGCCCCAAGTAGCCGGCCCCTCTCTCGGGCGAGGCAGCCCATTAAAGCTCAAGTTTTGAAGGCGGGCCGCATGCCGCCGCTTCCGACGGAGGATATAAAGATTGTCATACGCCCCAAGGGCGCCCTTCATATAGCCAAGATCGGCAGTCCCGTGGTAACCGCCGCCATTCTCCAAGCAGCCAACCTCACGGACGAAGAATGCTCAGAAGACACTGTCTGCCCGAATACGCAACAAAACATCGTTGTCGTCAGCACACCTCACCCGGACCATGCAGACTGGTACGCTCGCATCCGCTCTATCCATGTGAAGGGCGTCAACCACGAGGTCAGTGCATACGAAACCGCAGCTGAGCACACGACGAAGGGGGTCATCTGTGGGATCCCACTCACGGAGACTCCCCAGCAGATCCACAACAAAATTGTCACTGCCCGAAACCCGACAGCCTTGGCAGCCAAGTGCATCGCTTCTACTACAACTGTGATCATCGCTTTTGACGGACTGGATGTGCCTTATCAGGTCCGCTATGGCTCCACGTTACTCCCACGTGCGCTATATCGAAAGCAAATTGACATTTGTTACCAGTGTGGCCGCCTCGGACACCGTATGGACGTTTGTCCCTACCCAAATAACAAGATATGCCGGGGCTGCGGTGTCCGCAACCTCCCCGCCGACGATAACTGTAAACCTAAGTGCTCGCTCTGTGGTGGTCCCCATCTCACCGCGGACAAAAGCTGTGCCGCTCGATAAAAAACCCCGTACGTCATCCGCAAGCGTATCGGCGAACGACGAATAACCAGCCAAGCCACCAATAAACAAGCCGACCCCTCCAGCCTCAACACCAGAACCAGGCCACGCTCCCGCACACCGTCAAGGGGGAGCCGGTCCCGCTCCAAAACTCCGTATCGATCCAGGCAACAACGCTCAAGATCCCGGTCTGCATCGGCTTCACGCATCAAATCTGCCAACAACAACAAGGTGAGCTTCGCAGAGGCTCTCATGGGCACCTCGCGAGAGGGTCGTAAGATCGCCAACACACAAGTCACCTACCCTCCTCTTTCACCAGATAACTCAGAAATAGCTCAGCTTAAGCGCGAGAACGCCATCCTATGCGACCTCCTAACTAAACTCTCGCAGGAGGTTAGAGATCTCAAACATTCCCAAACATCAGCCCCTACACCTATCGCACAGAACGTCCCTGCCCCTAGTCAGGACGCCCCCTCGACTCCCGCCCCGAAGAAGTCAGCAAGTCAGCAAGAAGTCAGCAAGTCAGCAAGAAGCAAGTCAGCAAGAAGTCAGCAAGAAGAAGGCAGATGGAGCCACAGGCCAGGTCCGCTCTGACGTTAAAGACATGCTCATCTCACTTCAAACAACTATTAGCACTTTCCAACATGCACTGGACTTCATCCAGCAAGCCTTCGTCGGTATTGTCCAACGCGTGACCAACCTAGAAACTTATATTCTCACTACTCCTAGCCATGCCGCCCCTGTCTGTGACCCTTCCGGGACGCCGATGGCGACATCCACCATCTATCATCATGGCTCACACTAATCAAGACGCACTCATTTCGCAGTGGAACTGCCGAGGCTTTCACCAGAAACAACCGGTACTCAATCAATACCTACGCCAACATAGCCGCCGCCCGGATGCTATCCTACTTCAAAAAACCAACAACGCCCCGACCACGCTCCCCGGTTTTCATACCTTCCATACCACCCTCCACCCTAGTACGGCGTCATATTCCTGTTATTGAACATGATCTCAATAGTCCTCACATCGAACATCTATTCCTCGAATTAATTCCCAATCGTAAACGGAAAGAATGCATCTTGCTTCTGAACAATTACAATAGCCCCATGGACAAAGCAAGGTGTCGCTTCCTCACCCTTTTTAAGAAGGCTCTTCACGTAGCTGGAACGCACCCCCTACTCATCGGTGGTGATGTCAACCTCGCCCATACAGGCTGGGACTACGTTCGCACGGAAGCTGCAGCTCGCAACATCTGGCAAGATTACCACAACTTAGGCCTTACGCTCATCACGGATCCCTCCTTTCCCACACGCCTCGGTACCTCCACTACCCGGGACTCTACCCCCGACCTCACCTTCAGAAAACATATCAACAATGTACACTGGACCAATACCCAGCAAGACCTGGGCAGCAACCATTATATCCTTGCTCTGTCTTTACCCCAACTCGCTGCCGCCCCTGCCCCCACTAAAGAATTCACCATTACCGACTGGGATGTTTTTCGAAAAATACGCATAGGTTCTACCTCAGCAGACGACATTACCGACATTAACACCTGGATGCAAGCGCTACGCACTGATGTTCAAACGGATACTCGGGTGGTAACTACAGATGCCTGTGTTGAACGCATGGATAGCCGCCTCGACCATCTTCCGGAGGCTAAGGCCTCCATCCTAGCTCGATGGAAGGGGCAGTGCCTAAACCGTCGCCTCAGAAGTAAGATCGCCAAACTCAACACAGCCATCGAGGAGCATCGTCAAACCCTCAGCCGGCAACAATGGACTGAGCTGTGTAACACGGTGGATGGACAACTTCATCGCCCTTACTCGTGAAAACTCCTCAAACATCTGCTTGAAATACCACCACCCGCACCACCCAACAGGATCGGCAGCAGAAGCTCCTTTATACGGAGACCCTTCAGCAAGGTCCACAACAGGTGCTTGACTACATCTGCACCAGATATATCTCCAGGGGACAAGTTAGTCCACACAGCAATTACATCGGTAGCCCCAACCCTACACTAGACGCCGATTTCAGCGTATCTGAAATACATGCTGCTCTTCGCAAGCTTACCGGTCGTTCTGCTCCGGGGCGAGACGGGGTCACTAACAAAAGCCTTCGCAATCTCGATGGCGAGTCCGTGTCCCATCTGACACTACATCAACGATTGCTGGCGCAGTGGTGCCCTTTCAGCTGCCTGGAATACTGCCAAAGTTATCCAAATCCCAAAGCCTGGCAAACCATCTAGCCTCAATAACTTAAAGCCCATCTCCCTCACTCCATGTGTAGGCAAAGTGGTACGCATCAACGGTCACCTCGAGGACAACTCTCTCTAGCCCCACTACCTCATTGCATTTCGCCCTCAACTTTCTACTCAAGACGCTATGTTTCAGCTCAAACATCAAGTGCTAAACGATCATTCCCGTGAAATGAAAGCCATCCTCGGACTCGACCTCACTCAAGCCTTTGATAACATTTCCCATGCAGCTACCCATGACCAGGTCTCCAACCTCCACCTTGGAGAGCGAGCCTACAATTACATTCGTGACTTTCTCTCCAATCGCACGGCTACCCTCTCGGCCGGAGATTTACGATCGGACCAGGTTCCCCTTCACAGCAAAGGCACCCCGCAAGGTTCGGTTATCTCTTCCATGCTCTTTAACTTAGTCGTGATTGGCCTTGTCAAGCAACTGCAAGAAGTCGACAATATCAACCATACCATCTACGCCGACGACGTCACCATCTGGTCGTACCGAGGCAGTGATGGTCAAGTGGAAGCAGCCCTCCAAACGGCGATTGACACGGTTGAAGCCTATCTCCAAGGGACCGGACTGTGCTGTTCGCTGGCTAAATCGGAGCTTCCGCTATACAAGCCCATTCAGCAGGGTCGCCCTCCAAAACACCAATCTGATCACCGACCCTGTGACGCCATCACCCTACGCCTTCAAGATGGCAGTCCTATCCCACCCGTCCCTAGTATCCGGGTTCTCGGTCTCACTATCTCTACCAACGGCTCCAACGCCTTGGCTCTCAACAAGATCTCTGCCCAATCTCAAAACACCCTACGACTTCTTAAACATATATCTAACCGAGGAGGGGGACTCAAAGAAGAAAGCCTACTCCGGCTCATCCAATGCATTGTCATATGCCACATTAACTACGTTGCTGCGTACCTCAACTGGTACCGGGCTGAGCAAAACAAGCTCGACACCCTCATACGAGGGGTCTAAAAACAAGCACTTAGTCTCCCGCATTGCACCAGCACTGGGAGTTGGAACTGGGAGTTCACAACAACCTTTCCGAACTCATTGAAGCCCAACAACGCTCTCAGCTTGAACGGCTCACCCTTACTAAAACGGGACACTTTATTCTGTCCACACTTGGCTTCACCTACCATCAGCAACAGGGCCCCAAATAACCGATCCCGACCGACATCCGTAGCTCGATCTACATAGATCTTATCCCTAGAAACATGCACCCTGAATATAACAGGGGCCGGCGCCAAGCTCGGGCCGGAGCTATCATAATAGCCCTTGCCCACGTACCTGGCGTCACATTTGTTGATGCAGCCCAATACTGCCATGGTACACGATTTGTGGCCGTCGCAACACGCGATGGAGAACTACACCACGCCTGCAGCGTCACTACCCACACTGCCGAGACGGCTGAAGAAATGGCCATCGCCCTGGCCACTGTAGATCCTACCTGTCAAACCATAGTGTGACTCTCGCTCAGCCATCACTAACTTCAGCAAAGGCCGTATTTCTCCCCAAGCTCTTCGCATCCTCTGCCAGCCACCACACTCTGCAGGCAGCGTAATGTCCCTAACATGGATCCCGGCCCATGCGGGCCCTGTCCACCTACACCTCGCCAATCTCAACGAGGTCACCCACTCCATTGCGCGAGGCCTGGTCAACCGCGCCGGAGTCACTGAAGATAAGTTGGACTCTAGGGACAATCTGACAACTTATAACGATCTCGTTAAGGCCTTTTACCTCAGTCGCCGAACCTTCCCTCCGCCTGACCCGAAGTTCAGCCGGGCGCAGGCTACTACCCTGCGTCTACAACAAACAAACACATACCCTTCACCCGCCCGCCTCCACCTTATATTTCCAGACGTCTACACTACCCCTAACTGCCGGTGCTGTGGAATTCACCCGGCTACGCTTCCGCATACGCTGTGGGAGTGCCCAGCACAGTACACACAGACTAACACCTCGACTCTCGTCGAGGTTACAAGAGGCTCTACGGAGATCCGCCCTCGACGACCAAACCTGGGCAACCCAGCACGCCCGCGAGGCGGCAGCGAGGCAAGCCCTCGACATCCCTTCGTGGGAGGCTTAGGCCCGGTCATCATAAAGTGCTGGTTCTACAATAAATGTTTATTCCTCCTCCTCCTCAAATTTTTGTGCCAGAGGCCCTGTGCTCGAATGTTGCCATCGGACAATGTTATTAATGTATATTTAGTTATTGATAACGTCGTGCTGATGAGTTAGCAAAGTCACAATGTCGTTTGAAGCCAAAATAACAAGGTTTACGCAAATGAATGAACTAACCATCATTCCGATGCTAGCTGAATTGCCCTGCTAGCGGCTCCCGTAGGTACTACCGCCACAGTTTAATATAGTAATGTTGTATTAACCGCGCATGCTTGAAACGGTAAACTGCTCCTTCGCTGCACGCCTCCTATATGGCACCACCTTCCTGGAAAACGCGTTCGGCATTAGAAGCAAGATACGTACGAAAAGGTGCCTCGAACTTCAAAAGAAAGATTCGCTTTCAAACGAACAAGCGCAAGACTATAAGATTTCTCATATTGATATGCAAGCGTATGCTAGAGCTCATGGGCGCGCCAGTTTCGTTTGCGTGCAAGACGCAAGAATGAAATACATAGCACTTGATTAACCGTTTCACGAAAGCTTCGCTTCACGTAAATTGACATGTTTGCGTTGGATCTGCATAGAAGTAAATTGGCAGAATGCTCGAAAGCGGCACTATTGGGGTGTATTGGCGAAAACATTCAGGCCAACATTTATTTCACGGGCGCCTTGAAAAATCCGGAAGGGCTACAACAACAGAGCAGTGCATAGAACCTAAATTTATGCTTTCGAATGGGTTCTAAAACCTAATATCTTATTACGTGCCGAATGTTTGAAACTTTTTTTTCGTAATTATGGAAACCATGAATTTTTAGCTGTGAAGTTCTTATGAGAGTTATACAGACCATATTGACATTATCTATGTGATTAAAGTGGCATCATCAATTTCAGCAGTTATGTGGTTTGGTAGGGGAGTTCGACGATTATTGGCCGAATAACTGATCACGTTGCCTCTTCAATTTGAGGTTTTCGGAGCCCGTTATCATTGTACTATGCTGAAGAATTAAATTCTCCTATAAGCAAGCTCTTATGAGAGCCACGCGAACAATAATTTGAAATTTTCAGGCTCGCTGAAAGCAAAATATTACTAGGAAATAAAACGCCTTTGAGGTCTATTTCATAGAAGTCTTCACGTCTTTAACCTTCTGTGACCTCGCTACCGTCACCAATGACACAGCGCCGAATTGCAGCCTTGAAGCCAGCCAGCATTTATTTCTTTATTCGGTTACTTTCTACGTCTATGACAAGCTGTTTAGGTATTTACTTGTGCGTTGGGTCGAATGCTCGCGGCGGAAAGGTTACCGCGGTACAAAAGGAATACGGCATGGAATGAGGGAACAGAATGAGTGAGTCACTAGTATATGACGAATGTGAATAAGCTGCTTCTCAAAGCAACGAACGTAAACACTGCAATCCACGAAGCACGTGCTACATGGGGCAGTGTAAATGATGATGGGGGCAGAGTGGGGAAGTACGTGGGTAGCCGGATTGACGTGATAGCCGCTGTTTTTACAAATCGGTTAGAATTGGAGCGACCCTGCAAAAGTGAAAAAAAAAATGTCAGCGGAATTTTCACATATACTGTATTGAAGACACCTATGGTTGGCTAGGAAATGTATGCTACTTACATAAAGACGCATATATATATATATATATATATATATCTATATATACATATATATATATATATGTATATACATATATATATATATATATATATATATATATATATATATATATATATATATATATATATATATATATATATATATATATATATATATATATATATATATATATATATCGTGCACACTATGCTGTGAGAGTAGGGAATCGACAAGCATTGGTCACTAGTAGGAACCACTATGTTTACTTACCACAAATTCGGCGGTTGCACGGCCTTTAGAATTGCAAATGGAAAACATTAGAAATGGCGCTTTATGAGTCCTCGTATTCCCAGTGTATTTTTAAGCTTCGCTCTTTCCTAACAAAAAATAATCGCCTAGGGAAAGCACACGTAAAAAAATATTGAATGCCGAGTTCACATCAATAAGGCTGTTAAGCATGCGCCATACGCAATGTAATCTTTTAGTTCTGACTCACAAACATACTATAGACGAAAGGACAAAGAACACGCACCAGATCTACGTGAATTAGTTGTCGAACAACCAAAGGGGGCATATCTGGTGCACTGAACAATATGTTTTCGATTGAAAAGGAAAACATGAATGTATTTATGCAGCATAAGACTGGTACAGAAGAACGACTATTACTTTTTGGCCAATGAGAATTGAACCACTTTTAAGCGGGAAGGCAAAGAAAGAAACGAAGGAAGAGTAAATAAGTGAGGTCACTTGCGCTGTTTCTTGAAAACGTAAATTTACCGGCAATTTCGTTTATGCAGAAGTTGATAAGTGTTAAATGTGATAATCTGGATAGGAGAGAGAAAATTACTCATCGTTTGTTCCAAAACCAAATCTTTATGGAAAATTTGGTTGCTCTAAAAGCGGGGCCCGACAATTCAACAATCTGACCATGAAATCTCAGGATTGTAAGTACATGTACCTTGACGTTTTAAAACGAAATCTTATCTACCAGCTAATAAGTTCATTACTCAAGCATATGAAGGGAAACTTTGCTCACAGAACAGGCCTGTGCGCTGATTTATTGTTCGTTTATTCATTTATTCTTTCAAAAATACCCCAAATGCCCTCCGAAAGAAGGTAGTACATAGGGGGAGAGGGGGACACACGTACATACTGCCATAAGCTTTTGTGAGAAAAACATATCAAACGTGACAAAATACGAAGACACGACGATGTGTAGCAAAATCAAATATCGGATAAAACCAGAATATCAAACAATTAGAACAAATTTCAAAATTTAGAAAACTAGAATTAAGAATACATAAAAGGCACTCAAAAGAGAATAATTGGGAAAAAAAGCGGACGGTTAGTAAAGGTACCCATATAGAAGTAGCAACAAGGAATAGAATATAGAAAATAACTAATGCAAAATCAGAGGAACACAATATAGCAAATAACTAATAACGAAAGTGTATTTTAAAATTGGAAAGAGAAGTTACATTCTGACATACGAACGAAGCATTAGTTGAATTTTATCTGGGTGAATATCATTCATGAGAGGGCTAGGTCGCAGCAGCGCTAGCACGGTGTTTAATCGTTGCTTGCACTTCGTGCAGTACCTGAACTGCTAATCACAATTTCGGGGCCGTCACATGATCAGGATTACCTTCGTCAGACGTTGCCCTGTTCTGGCCGGGCCGTCAGTTATGATGAAAGATATATCAGCGAATGTGGCCAGCAAGGGCCAACAGCGCTTTGAATAAAAAGCTTTGTTAATATGAGCTCTCGGCGAACTCACATTGCTTATTTTGTGCTCTAAGTACGCGGAAACTGCTGATTAGCCAGTTACTGTAAATGTATTTGCTTCGTTGTGAACAAATTTTACAAGCTTTGGTTATGCCAGATATGCCAAAAGAAGCCTCGTGGTTTTTTAAGGGTTTGTTTGTAAATTTGTGAGGTGGAATTGTCGCGTATCTCACATTATACAACATGCGGGGTATACTTTTTACCATGCTGAAAGACATTTCAACTTCAGACGAAATGTAGAATATATCAGAACTATTGAACAAATTGACACTTTGTCTTTAGAGATGAAACGTATTTCTCACAGCTCCCGCTAGTACGGGATTAGTTCAAAATTGATGACTTCATTCTTGATTCGCTATATCATACCTTCAACAATGAGACAGCATTGTTTATAGACCTTTGTTTTATGCTAACTTTTCTAAGGGTGTGCGACTATACGAAACGTTCGAATATTGAATCGAATAGTGTCCTTATTGATTGGCTCTTCGAATAGAATAGTCATGCACTATTCGCAAATGCGTAAATTTTTCAAAAACATGTTTGTTTTTGAAAAAAAACAAACATGTTAACCGCCAAAGCTTGTTAAACGGGAGCATGTGGAACCATTTAGAATCGAAATATCATAGTGGGCTAAGAAAAAGTCCCGGTAAGAAAACGCCAAATAGCTATTTGTGATGCCTGCTCCATGTTAACAAAGATCATGATTTCAACACGATGGCAAATAGGCACAAAGAAGCACAGGTAAAGACGAAACTGGCAATTTGAAATAAACAAAAATGCAACTGATCCAACGTGCTCCGTTGCACTCAATATACAGCGAAGCTTAACAGAGAGTGTTCATGAAAACTTGCTTATCTGGCCATGTAATGCCACGAGCGAGGAGCACAGTAATAATATGCACCTTTTAACCCAACCAGGCCAATATAGGTTGCAAGAGGCAAGGTGGCTCTATGCGCCATTTATTTCTGGCACTCGATCTTCGCTTGGAGACGCAAATGCGACCGTACCTGTGGTTGCTAGGCGGCGCAGCGCATGCCCAACACGAGGCCGTCTCCTCCGGTGCCCTTCCTCCCGTCTCATCGCGGCTCTCCAGGTTGCCATCCCTTGCCCTCTCCATCAGCGGCCATCAACCAACGTTACTAGACTAGCTTCAGTTGTAAAACTCCCCGCCCGGGCGCTTACAGCCGTTGTCGCCATTTCTGTGACAGCCTCCAGATGGCAACGCTGTTCCATCGGGCTCCACTGCAGACGCCTTGTCACAGCCTTGAGCTCGAGCGGACGGGCAGTTTGCGCGTGTTTCACGCTCGCTGGTGTTCTCCCTTTGTCCGAATTAGTGATACCACGAGAAAGCGGCATGCACATACAGCAATAAGATTAATCGCGCCAGTTTGCTAATACTGAAAGAAGAGTAAACTGCAAGAAAGGAAGAAACGCATACAGCGAAGCGCAGAAGCGGCGTTTCTAAATTATACGAGGAAAGTGCAAGCAAACTTGAGAGTAGAAAAAAATTGGAGGACGCTTAAGGGTCGCCTTCAAGAGTGGAACGCGACAGCGTTCCCGTCCACCCGCCAAAGGGTGTAAGACAATGGGCTACGGCGCAGCGACTACGCGCCCCGCATCGGACGCGGTGAGCGTCGAGCAACGCAGCGTTCGGCGCTGCAACGAAATGTGCGCCTGAGCAAGCGACGCACGCCTGAGCCTTAGAAACAGCTCGTTTCTAAGGCAACACCGCGTTCACTAGAGGCGCTTTTGTACTGCTTTGAAGCATCGAACTTGGACTGCACGCAGCCTGGCGTAGTCTGTTGGCATATAGACATTGCGATGTTAAAGGCCGAACTGTGTATGAATATTTTGTGGAAATGGTTGTGAAGGTACGTGACGTGTACAAGATGAATGACTGTGATGAAGCTGTGGTGTCAATGCTTGATACTTTGACACATATAAAACGAGTGTGATCTATGATCACAAACACTTTTGAGGCTTGTAGCCAAGCTGGAAATAAAGAAAAAGAAGAACTGGTGGCTCAGTGGTAACGTCTCCGTCTCACACTCCGGAGACCCTGGTTCGAGTCCCACCCAGCCCATCTTGCAAGTTGTTTTTTATTCATGAAGTTCCTGCTGGGATTTATCGCTCACGGCCAACGCCGACGACGCCGACGACACCGGCTTTTCTGCGACACCAGCTCCTCAACGCTGTCGCGTTAAAAATCAAGAGGCAGACATACACAAAGAGACAGGAAGGTGACTTGTCACCACCAGCCAGCTTCCTGTCTCTTTGACTATGTCTGCCTCTTGATTTTTTCTACTCTCAAGTTTGCTGGCATTTTCCTAGTATAACCATGTACAGGCGCCCAAATCTTTAACTGGCGTGCGCGAGCGGCGACTTTTCCGTGCGTCAGCGCCGTATGACGGGGCGCGGCTGCAAAGAGTCTGAGGCTAAGTGCATACGGACAAAGCGCGCTCAGCTGGGCCCATCGTCTGCTAAGCTGTTTCCAGCCTCGCCCGGTCATACGGCGCTGACGCACGGAAAAGTCGCCGCTCGCGCAGGCCAGTTAAAGATTTGGGCGCCTGTACCAACTAGCCCAACAAGCCACTCTCATGAGCGTTTCTAAATGTCGTGTGTTTCTTCCTGTCGTCTTAACGTTTCGCGCAGTTTACGCTGACGAGCCTGAATATCTGGCCAAAGTGTGTGATTGAAGGATAATCTTCATCCCCACCGAAGCTTCTCACCACGCCAAAGAAGCGCTACAAAAAGACAGATGAGGTCGGTCTTTCTACACACAACCACACAAAAAAGAAGAAAAAAAAGGAAGTCGGATTTTTCATTCCGTGAAGATGCTAAATCAGCGAAGCTGAAACGTGCGGCCCCTGTGTTTATCACTGGGTTTTAATCCCGAGGGTTCATTAAAGTGTTTCAATTATAAGGTCACACACAATTGGCTGCGACGGAAAGAACGACGTTACTGACGGTATGCCCGCAGTCGGCAGTTGTCGCTTGCGTTCGATGTCTCGTGTTTGCTCGGCGGCGTGGTTAGCAGCCTTCGCCTGCGATTTGCCGCTTGTGATTCTTCGCAATTACATTTCTTCAAAATTAAATCTTTCCATTACGTAAGACCATGAGTGGCTCATACCCCTGTAAACGCGGCCTCCCCATTACGACGACAGAAGTGAAGTGAAATTCCACGCTGGAAAGATGAACGGCCACGCAGCCAGCTGTGGAAGACGAAGATGCCGTTCATTTTACAAAGTGTTGCCGGTCGGCACGAGGAATCGCTCTGTTTCACGTGGAGCGAACCGTCGCATTGCTGGGAGCACAGAAAAAATGGTGCGCCGAACTGTGGACATCGTTCCGATGGCGGCCTATGTAGTCAGGTACGGAATATGTCGGATTCGTCTGCTGATATTCTTAAGAAACTCGGCGAAGGCTACAGTTCCACGGATGACATGCTTGCTGAAATTCGCCGTCCACAACAAACCACAGAATACACCAACGCTGCACCGCGTGCTTAGTCCGACCAGCCCGCGTAGCCGGCCAGTGAGGAAGTGAAGCTGGGTGCGACTGCAGCGCCACGAAGGCGTGGGCGGGTGGTGGTTCCGAGCAACGGCGCCGAGTTTTAAAAGTGAAGCTACTCTAGTAAGGTTGCCATCAACGCATCAGTAGGCGAGCTTCGCCAACCCCCTCTACCTACAACTGCTGCGGGCGAAGAAGTGTGAGCTCCCGTCTTAGATGTCACCACCATCCTCAGGCGGATGTGAGCTATTCGGCGATAAAGCACGACCAGTAGTAGCAGCAGAAGGCGGCAACCACGGTCAAAGAAGTCCGGGATGATCTGCAAAGAAAGCTTCTCTTCTACAAGAACAGGCATACTGAACTAAATTTTGCATGTACGAAAGCAAATATATTGAACCATGAACCATGTGGTTGTGGCGATATGAAGTTTAGTTTTAGAGGTACAATTATTAGTAGTAAAGAACGCCATGTTTATTTATTACTATTTCTCTGCCTTAATGGGCCAAAATTTAAAAGCGTAAATTTCATATCTATACTTTTATAAATGCAGACGGCACTAAGACCCTGCAAACACATATAATTGTCACTGACTGCAGTGGCAATGCCTGTCCGGGTGTTCAAATCTAAACGCACCAAGCGCCTCAGCACGCAAGCTTGCTTTCCCGGAAGAAATGGTTTTCTATGGCGCTTGTCCACGCATGCGCCCCTGGCATAATGGTTTCTATATCTGATTTGTGTGCCAGAGGTCCTGTGCTCGCGTGCTGCCATCGGATGATTTTAACAATGTCTATTTAGTTATTTATAACACTTTATTTATGAGTTAACAAAGTGACAATGCCGTTTCAAGGCAAAAGGACCAGGTTTACGCAACTCCATGTACTAACCATCATTCAGATGCAAGCTGTATTGCCGTACTGGCAGCTCCCGCAGACACAAATGCCACAGTTCTTTCTAGTAATTATTGTATCAAGCGCCCATGCTTGAAACTGTAAACTGCGTCTTTGTTGCACGCTTCCTCTATGGCACCACCTTCCCGTCAAAGGTGTTCCGCATTAGAGGCAAGATACGTACGAAAAAGTGCCTCAAACTTCGAAAGAAATATTCGCTTTGAAACGAAGAAGCGCAAGATTATAAGATTTGTCACATTGATCAGCACACGTATGCTAAAGCACGTGCGCCATCCAGCTTCGCTTACGCGCAGGAAGCAATAATGAAATTTATAGTATTTGATTTACCATTTCACAACAATTTCGCTTCACCTAAATTCCAACATGCGATTTGGATCTGCATTAAAATTACTTCGCAGAGTGTTTGAAAGCCACACTATTGCAGTGCATAGGCGTTTATTTCACGGGCGCCCTGAATAGCCCGAATGGGCTACATCAACATAGCCCATGCAAATATTTTAAATTGATCCATTAGAATCCTTTCTAAAATGTAATATTTTATTACCTGCCCCAACCAGAACATTTAAAAAGTGCTTTTTTTCATGCTATTAAAAACCAATAACCAATAGCTTTGAAGATCTTATGAGTGTTATGTAGATCATAGGGACGTTATATCTGTCATTAAATTGGCGTGATTTGTAGTTTATAGAATTGAAGTAACTTGAGCAGTTATATCCTTAGGTAGGAGAATTGGAGGATCATTGGCCGAATAACTAATCTTATTGACTATGGCATTAGAGCATTTCTGCGCTCCTTACCATTGTACTAAGCGGAAGAATTATATTTTTCTATAAGCTTGTCCTTGTGACAGCCATGCGAACAATTTGAAATTTGCAGGCTCGCTGAAAGCAAACACTTATGAGAAATAGAGCGCCTATGACACCTACTTCGTGGAAGTCTTGACATCTTTAACCTTTTGTCACCTTCCCACTGTACCAAATGGCACAGCGCCGCATTTCACCCTTGGATACAGCTTAGATTTATTTATTTATTCGGTTGTTTTGCTCCTCTATGGCAAACTCTTTAGCATTTCAACGTGCGCAGTGTCGAATGCTGACCGCGGAAAGCTTTCCGCTGTGCAAAAGGTACGCGCGATGGAACGACAGAATAGAATTAGTGCATCACTAGTATACGAGGAATGTGCATACGCTGCTTCCGAAAGGAAAAACGTTAACACGGCAATCCACGAACCACATTCTTCATGGGTCAGTGTAAGTAATGGCGGGGCAGAATGGCGACGTACGGAGGTGGCCCGATTGACGTCACAGCCGGTGTTTTTCCGAAGCGGTTTCAATTCGAGTAAGCCTACAAAGGTTAAAAAATGATTTGCGGAGTTATCACATAATCTTTATTGAAAATATCAACGATTGGCTAGGAAATGTCGACGACGTTCGATTTAGCTACGCTAGGAACCGACTGTCAATTATTAGGAAGATAAATATTTGAAGCTACTAAATCACGCAATCTTGTTCCTTGCCTTAAGACAACCTATGTGCTAGATTAGAGAACGTAACATATATTTGTATTAGTTTATTTTTCTTTCAATCTGGAACTGCTAGAAAATGCGTCCTCAGGACCTATAGCGTAGTGCTATCCTACTCTGTTTTACTTTCAATATGCTGACATCAAATTTACGCAATACCGACGCAAGCATCGGGCGGTAACCTGCAGCATTGCTTGAAAAACCCAAACAAACGCGGTCCTCGTTTATAGGAGGTCAGTTTTCTTCCCCTCCTAAAGCGAGCAGCATTGCCGGCATTGAGCAGTTTTTCTTGTCTAATTGGCTGTCTCGAAGCGAGGAGCACGCTCAAGTTGACAGAGTTTGTATGGGGCCGAGCCAGAACAGTTAAAATGGATAACCGGATGAGGAGGATGGTGCCGGCGTGTGCGAGTGGTCCGCTTCCCTTTAGCTTGAGGTGGCTGGTCGAAACTCGCGGCGGCGTTGAACGGAAGGTTATAAATGCCGCTAAAACAGGATCCCCAGGAAAGCGTCGGCTGAGCAACGTCGTATATGTGCCGAAAGGGCTCAATAAAATTTACTACCACGCAAAAAAAAATTGCGTGGTAGTACTCCTTGGCAACTCTGACTGGCCAGTGCAAGAGCAATCGTGGCGGGCAGCCATGTTCTATTCCTATTTAGAAAATAAGAACTGGTTTCTTCGACATATTAACGCGTTTTTAACGCGTTCATATCAATTTGACGATGTGAGTTCTCGGGCTTTTTTTACGTCATGTGACACGTTAGCGAAGTGAGCGCAGCCCAAAAATCAATAGCAGAGGACTAAGGGCGTAAAAGGCGCCGAATCAGAAATATATAGTTTTCTTTCGTTTGATCTAAACATGCATAATCAGTGTCCGGATATCATACGGGGTGAGGTGTTTTTGCGATTTTCGTGATACCGCGTGAGAGACAGGTAAAGTGGGGGTGGTCCGAAAAATTTTTGATCAGTCGGGGAGGGGGGGGGCGGCTAATTGGAGAATTGGAATAGAATAGTTTGGAACAGCTTGTAGCTTGTATGTAGCTAAACACGCATATACCAAGCTTAATTTAGGCAGACCTTGAAAATGTGCAAATTCCATGTAGCAGGACCGAACAAAGGTAATGTTGTTTGCGTCGCTTGGAGATAAATTTCTTTCCGCCTAATTAGATACTTTGTCTTCATAAATTAATCAGCTTCTCAAATAATATATTTAGATGAAATTCGATGAAACTGTTAAAAAATTGCAGAGCGACATGAAAAATTCCGGATACCGGTTTCTGTTCCCTAATACATGCTATATAACAGCGTTTTTCCAAGCGTGAAAGAAGCCCGGTAATACACGCAAGTGCCTCGAGCGCCATGTATTTTTTCGTGTATTTGCGGGCTGCTTTCACGCTCGGAAAAACACTTTGATATAGCACGTACCGAGCAACAGTAACTGTATCGGGAGTTCTTCATGTTGCTCTAAATATCGCACGGCTTTGATCAGTACATTATATATATATATATATATATATATATATATATATATATATATATATATATATATATATATATATATATATTTACACGCCTTAAATAGCTTTTTTATGATTCCTCTGATTAGCGCTGTAAAAACAGGCTTCGCGGCTTATAACGCAATCTAAATTTACTGAACAATATACTTTGCACTCAAAGTCAACAAATCATGAAGTTTTCTATGCAGAATGAGACTACGATAGAAGAGCAACAATGGTCTTTTCGGAAATTACGCCAGAAAAACTTGTACACTGGAATGTAACAAAATGAAGCGGAGGACAAGTCAACATGGAAATCAGTGGCGTTCTTTCTTGGAAGGCAATGTAATATTCCTCGCACTTTCATTTGTGTACATGTCCGCCAGTGTTGTATACCATTGAATAATTTCCAGTCATGGTGTATTCTACTGGTAGTCTTGGATGCTAGAAAGGCGAGACCTGCCGCCTCACTCATAAAGAAAGAAATTCAACAAGAGGGGACACTCGACGAAAACTGGCAACAGGAAATCACTTACGCTGATAATAATATCATCCGAGAACATCGGGAAATAAAAATGTGAAATAAAGTTAACAGACATTGTCTTATTTTTTATTCTTTCTCGCTGAAAGTTGAAAGTTTCGCATGTAAATGAACTCATACTTTGTGATATTTTTGTGCGGTCACCTAGTAAAAAGCTAATGGCCCGCCAAACGCGCTAGATGCATGCGTAATGCGCCAGACACGCCACCGAAGCCAGCGAGGCCAATTGCACTTGCGAAGTGCACCGGTTCGGCAAACCGTATCTCTCTCTCTCTCTCTCTCTCTCTCTCTTTCTTTTTTCTTTAATCTAGCCTGGTTTGTTGGACTACCAGCGTATTCTCGCTTTCCTTCTCCACTTCGACATGGCACCACTCTTTTATTGGGCTACGGCAAGGCGAGACATTTTGTTTGACAGTCTGCGATGCATTTCAAGAAATTTAGGCTTACGGCGCGGAACCTATACAAGTTACGCAGTTAGCGAAGAACAACTCAGTCGTCCTGGCGCAGTTAAGTTGTATTAATTACTCGTACTGGGTGATGCTCTCAACGCCTTCTATGGATCCCACGTTATTGTAACTGATTTCCTTAGCTTCTGGGCACCCTCGCCATGCATGGCGTTGCGAAGCAGTTAATAAAATACAGCGCGGCTGTGTGGCGCAGTTAGTTTCCCATGTACTGAATACTAGTAGGAAATGTTCATGATGTCTCTTATTGACCCGCAACAACATACACCTTCTTCCGGTAGTCACGAAAACGCGAGCTGCAATTGCCAAGAGTGATAGCACGGGAGTTGGTTGCTTGTGCCGGCAGAACGCGCAGAAGAAAAGGCCGTGAAGCTCAAAAAACAGAAGGGCGTAACTGAAAAAAATATCCCTTATGAACGACTTAAAACAGGCTTTGCATCCAAGTATTTGTCTTGAGTGCGAGTTGAAGGAATTCTGCGGGCCTCTATACGCGATGAGAACTTTCTATGGCTATGAAGGGAAAGCTACGGCTGCGTGGCTGCTTCACAGGCGGTATAGCGCCGAGTGCTCTGGCAGGGTTTGACTAAAGCCCCGTTTGACAGCGCTTTTGGTTGCTGGGAACAGACGCTGAATCGACGCGTCTTCCACGTGTGACGGTTTCGTGTTTCCCCAGACGCGGAAGGGAAAAGCCGCAAAAATAAGTAAGCTTCTACACTCAGTGGTGTGTTCTGTCTTATTTAAATGTTGCTAACAAGGTGTTCTGCTTTGTCTTTCTCAGTCTAAACTATCGTGGGTTAAAACGCGGGACTCTTTTCAGAAGCCCTCTCACTTGTGCGTTCTTTGCATTCGTAGCTCTTCCTTCACAGGCAAAAAAAGCTGTTAGCGAGTATAGCGTGGTCTGGTTATAATACTCTGTTGGGGCAACCTATCTGTACGTAGCGTACCATCGCATCGGCGGAGGCCAAGTTTTTTGGGAAAGCGCAGTCGCCCCTGTATTTGTGTTCTTAAAGTGCAGGAAATATGGCCCAGGAATTGGCGAAAGCTGGGATATCAAAGGTTTTTTTTTATATTTGATGGTATTGTTTGGGTTGAGTCGAGTATTTTCTACACCATTTAAGCAAAAGCTAATTGCTTTCGCGTGTAAATCCACGCAATCACCACTTTCGCACGTTCGGCCTTTGCATTCAGTGTTTCTATAAATAGCAAAATGACAAATGCTCGTAATTTACTTCTTTTTTTCACGTGATACCGTCCGTTGCAGCTTCGTACGCAAACTACTGCTGCTTACCTGGTGCCAAAACATTGGATGAATCCACAAAAACCCTACAACGAGCATTTATATAGCGCAAAATAAAGATTTTCTTATTTCGCAAGACGTCTTGCGTCTGCTTTATGTAATTCTACTAAGATTCGATGGAGACTTGTAAAGATCGTTCGCGATCACTTTTACTAAACAATAAAACGATTCCGCATGAAGGTCACGCACGGTTGACCAGTAGAAGCAAAAAATCAAATGGAACGCCGATCAGTGCAGCCGTCGTAACGCGTTCCAGCTAGCACTCTAAACAAGCGCGCCCAAGACCAAAACGGCAATTGTGTTTCAGGTATCAATGCCGGCGGGGCTTGCTCGGCTCTATGGTAGTGTCTGCTCTTGTTGAACGTCTTTCTGTATGAAATAACTTCATAAAAGCACAAAGGGATTCCGGGAGACAATTAACGACATCGTAGAATTGAAGCGTTTGGCGGCGAACTGCTCCTTTGGAACGTTTTTAACTCAGGCCCTTAGAGACCAGCTTGTCTTGGGTGTGCGCGGTGAGGCTATACGGTTGGAACTGCCGGCCGCTTAAGACGACAACGGCCTGACTTAGAATAAAGCGTGTGTTATCGCCACCTCAATGGAAGCCACGGAAAACAACGCGAGGGAGGTGCTAACGGGACCAAGCGTGACACGAGAAACAGAGGAGAGTGTCAAGTGGCAACAAGGCGACAGTGTGGCGACTACGCGGTGTATCAGCGACAGTAGCCGACGTCGCGCAGCGGGTGCATGATAACTGTCACCTAACAAGGACAGGATACCGTCGTGTTTTCGATGTGGCTGTCGCGACCACCAGCAGGACTGTGGACACATCACATAAAGCTGCTATAGTTACTCTCGGAAGGCACATTTAGCTAGCGTGTGCATACAACGCTGAACAATTTCACCGTTGAAGAGGGTGCATCTAGTTTAGAATTGTACGTGCAAAGAGAAAGAATTCAGTTGTACAAAGTTGATATGAATGTCAACGAACGAAACATTTCCATAGAAATAGACACATGCTCAGCGGTATCCTTTTTCCATGAAGGCACATTTGTTAAATATTTCAGGGATCAGCCATACCAGCCTTTGAAGTTCCGCTTACACACATACCATTGCTCAAGTGTAGGGCAGTGTCACCATAACTGTAACTCATGAGGGCACGTGTTTGAGACTGCTGCTCATGTTTGAAGCGCATTCACCTGAACTGGTCGCAAGTACTCCGAGTGAGCGCAATCGCTAAACAGGATGGGCTGCTAGACAAATACAAGGACGTGTTTGTGGGCCCAATTAGAACTATTAAGGGGCTTGTGGGCTCCAGTGTTTTGAAGCTGGGAGCCCAACCGGTATTCTGTAAAGCCACACCAGTGCCGTACGCCCTGAGAGGCAAGGTTGCAACACAGTTAGACGAGTTGCAAGCGTCAAGTAAGTTGCATCCTTGACACAAAAACCAATAAACCTTTGTTCTAGCTGTTCTGAAGAGTGATAGAGAAGCCACCAGGTTGGTGACAGCCACGTGTCCTAAAACCCGTGTATTACGGTAGCACACTACGCGTTGCCATTGCCAGACAATGTGTTCGCCTCATTGGCAAGGGATAGCTGTTTCAGTCTGTTTAATCTATGGAAATCGTATTTCCAGCTTCAAATTTACAGCCCTTTGCAAGAGTGGCCAAGGATAAATACGCACCACGGCATTTTTGTTTCACGTGTTTGCGTTTGTTGTCGCGAGCGCCATAGCCATGTTACAGTCAGTAATGTATCGGGTATTGTTTGGCACGGAGAGCGCTTTGCACTACCTCGATGGTGTTCTCATAGCACGGCATACGTGGCACCGAAGCATGGCACACGTACCAACGTCACAAGGTATTATACCAACAAACAGCCGCATCGCTTGTGCAGTTCCTGTATTAAAACAAGGAAATAATACTCTCATAACCACCTACAGATCGAGATCGCCTAAAAGAACGTGTTGTGAACTGCTGTAACACATCATTTCAAATTGCATGATCATTTTTTAGAAGCATATAACATAATCTATCGCCATTCCAGCACGGTTTCCTGAAAGGACGTTCTGCAACTACACAACTAAATTCTTGTGTTCATTCCTTCTCCTTTGCTCTAGATAAATCAGGCCAAATCGATGTTAGCTTCCTTGACTTCAAAAGGCGTTTGATACGATACCTCACTCCAAAAACACATCAACTTAGTCTGACTGGTTTCCTCTCTACTATTCTTAACTGGGCTTCATCATACTTAAATTCTCGTACACACTGTGTTGGCGTCAACGGCGTTTACTCTAGCCCTCTCCCTGTTAATTCCGAAGTCCCCCAAGGACGCGTCCTAGGACCGCTATCGACCACTAAATTTATAACAATGCTATTACAACATGTGATAAATAAGTTATTGAAATGCGTTTGTTTGCTGATGATTTTCTTTTATTACGTTCTATTAGCTCTGTAAATGACCAAATAATACTGGACCAATCTATTGATGCAATCACTACCTGGTGTGACTGCTGGGGCGTGAACTTAAACCCTGATAAAACCGTATTTATGCGCATCACTAATAAAGAACAACCGTTAATTTACCACTACAGCATCGAACGAACACGAATTTCACTAACACACAGTTATAAATATCTGGGCGTAATAATCACCAGCAAACTCATTTAGCCCTCCCACATTGAAAACGATTGTTCGTCGCATCCAGGAAATTAGACTTTCTAAGGCGTAAAGTTAGAAGCTCTCGCCTTGCACAAAACTCCTCGCATATAAGACAATAATACGGTCTAACATGGAATATGCATATGACGTTTGGGATCCGCACCCTAGAAAAGATATTAACAATCTCGAAAAAACCCGAAGATTAGCCTTTTGTTTCATTTTCAACCACTCTCGCCACTCTGACTCCCCAACTGAGCTAGTGAATAAAAACAAAATTCAATCTTTAGAATGTCGAAGCAACTTGGCAAGTCTAAAATTTCTTTTCCACCTATCTAGCAAAAAAATGTATTCTATACCTAAAAACATCCTTGCTTCGTTGCATTTGCGTCACACAAGACAATACCATTCACACTTCACCCCACTCTTTGCCCGTACTAATGATTTTAAATACGCTTTTTTCCTCGCACAATGTACGAAACTGAATATATTGGCTTATAAACCATATGTGACCCGCCGTGGTTGCTCAGTGGCTATGGTGTTGGGCTGCTGAGCACGAGGTCGCGGGATCGAATCCCGGCCACGGCGGCCGCATTTCGATGGGGGCGAAATGCGAAAACACCCGTGTGCTTAGATTTAGGTGCACGTTAAAGAACCCCAGGTGGTCAACATTTCCGGAGTCCTCCACTACGGCGTGCCTCATAATCAGAAAGTGGTTTTGGCACGTAAAACCCCAAATATTATTAAACCATATGTGCGTGCATATATGAAGTGTCGTTTTCAAGGCACAAATATTAGTTGTAAAGAACGTCACGTTGCTTTATTACTGTTTATCTGCCTTAATGGGCATACATTTAAAAGCCTAATTTTCAAATCTATGCTTATCTAAGTTCATACGGCAATAAGACCCTGAGAAGACAGATAATCGCCACTCACTGCAGCGGCAACACTCATCCAGGTGGTCAAATCTAAACGCGCCGAGCATCTTAACACGATAGCTTCCTTTCCCGCGAGAAGTGTTTTCCGTGGCGCCTGTGGATGCATGCGCCAGTGGCATAATAATTTCAATATCAGATTTCTGTGCCAGAGTCCCTGTGCTTGAATGTTGCCATCGGAAAAATCTTATTAATGTATATTTAGTTATTGATAACGTCGTACTGATGAGTTAGCAAAGTCACAATGTCATTTGAAGCCAAAAGAACAAGGTTTATGCAAATGAATGAACTAACCATCATTCCGATCTTAGCTGAATTGCCTTGCTAACGGCTCCCGTAGACACTACCACCACAGTTTACTCTAGTAATGTTGTATTAAACGCGCATGCTTGGAACGGTAAACTGCTCCTTCGCTGCACGCCTCCTATATGGCACCACCTTCCTGGCAAATGCGTTCCGCATTAGAAGCAAGATACGCACGAAAAGGTGCCTCTAACTTCGAAAGAAAGATTCACTTTCAAACAAACAAGCGCAATACTATAACTTTTCTCACATTGATTAGCACACGTATGCGAGAGCTCATGCACACGCCAGTTTCGTTTCCGTGCAAGACGCAAGAATGAAATACATAGTGCTTGATTAACCGTTTCACGAAAGCTTCACTTCACGTATATTGAAATGTTTCCGTTGGATCTGCATAGAAATCAGTTGGCAGAGTGTTTGAAAGTGGCACTATTGGGGTGTATAGGCGAAAATACCAGGGCAACATTTATTTCACGGGCGCCTTGAAAAATCTGGAAGGGCTACAGCAACAGAGCGGTGCATAGAATCTAAATTTATGCTTTCGAATGGGTTCTAATACCTAATATCTGATTACTTGCCGAATGTTTGAAACATTTTTCCGTAATAATAGAAACCATGAATTTTTAGCTCTGGAGTTCTTATGAGAGTTATGCAGATCATATTGACATTATCTATCTGATTAAAGTGGCTTGACTTGTAAGTAATACTACTGGAGTAAATTGAGCAGTTATGTGCTTCGGTAGGGGAGTAAAACGATTATTGGCCGAATGACTAATCCCGTTGCCTCTTGGATTTGATGTTTTCGGCGCCCTTTATCATCGTACTATTATGAAGAACTATATTTTTCTATAAGCAAGCTCTTATGAGAGCCACGCCAAGAATTATTTGAAATTTTCAGGCTTGCTGAAAGAAAACTATTACTAGGAGATAGAACGGCTATGACGTATATTTCGTAGAAGTCTTCACGCCTTTAACCTTCTGTGACCTTGTTACCGTCACCAATGGCACAGCGCCGCATTGCAGCCTTGAAGCCAGCCAACATTTATTTGTTTATTCGGTTACTTTCTACGTCTATGACAAGCTGTTTAGGTATTTACTTGTGATTTGGATCGAATGCTGACGGCAGAAAGGTTTCCGCGGTACGAAAGGAATACGGCATGGAATGAGGGAACAGAATGAGCGAGTCACTAGTAGATGACGAATGTGAATACGCTGCTTCTCAAAGCAACGAACGTAAACGCTGCAATCCACGAAGCACGTGCTACATGGGGCAGTGTAAATGATGATGGGGGCAGAGTGGGGAAGTACGTGGGTGGCCGGATGCACGTGATAGCCGCTGTTTTTCCAAATCGGTGAGAATTCGAGCGACCCTGCAAAAGTAAAAAAAAATGTTAGCGGAATTTTCACATATACTTTATTGAAGACACCAATGGTTGGCTAGGAAATGTCAACGACGTTTTATTAGCTACATCAGTGTATTAGGAACCGATTGTTCATAATTAGGAGGTTAAATATATGATGGTATTTATGCACGCAAACTTTTCCTTATCAAGATACAAGAATCAGGGTATTAGAATGATGAACGAGACAGATACTTCGTTTAATTTGTCACTGTGGTACTGCTAGGAAATGTATGCTATTCACATAAAGACGCATATATATATATATATATATATATATATATATATATATATATATATATATATATATATATATATATATATATATATATATATATATATATATATATATACATATATATATATATATCTTGGACACTATGTTGTGAGAGTAAGGAATCGAAAAGCATTGGTCACTAGTAGGAACCAATATGTTTACTTACAAAAAATTCGGCTGTCGCACGGCCTTCATAATTGCACATACAAAACATTAAAAATGGCGCTTCATGAGACCTCGTATTACCAGTGTATTATTAGGCTTCGCTCTTTCCTAACGAAAAATAATCGCTTAGGGAAAGCACACGTAAAGAAAAAAAGGTTGAATGCCGAGTTCACATTAATAAAGCTGTTAAGCACGCGCCGTACGCAGTGTAATCTTTACTTCTGACTCACAAACATACTATAAACCAAAGAACACAGAACCTACACCAGATTCACGTGAATTAGTTGTCGAAACACCAAAGGGGGCATGTCTGGCGCACTGAACGATATGCTTTCTATTGAAAGGGAAAACGTGAATGTATTTATGCAGCATAAGGCTAGTATAGACGAACGGCGATTACTTTTTGGCCAATGAGAATTGAACCACTTTTAAGCTGGAAGGCAAAGAAAGAAATGAAGGAAGTTAAACAAGTGAGGTCACTTGCGTTGTTTCTTGAAAACAACGTAAATTTACCGGCAATTTCGCTTATTCAGAAGTTGATAAGTGCTGAATGTGATTATATGAATAGGAGAGAAAAGTCATCGTTTGTTCTGAAACCAGATCTTTATGGCAAACTTGGTTGCTCTAAAAGCGGGGCCCGACATTTCAACAATCTGACAATGAAATCTCAGGACGGTAAGTACATGTGCCTTGAGGTTTTAAAACGAAATCTTATGTACCAACTAATAAGTTCATTACTCAAGCATATGAAGGGAAACTTTACTCACAGAACAGGCCTCTCCGCTGATTTATTATTTATTTATTCATTAATTCATTCAAAAATACCCCAAATTCCCTCCGAAAGAAGGTATTACATAGGGGGAGAGGGGGACACACGTACATACTGCCATAAGCTTTTGTGAGAAAAACACAACAAACGTGACAAAATACGAAGACACGACTATGTGTAGCAAAATCAAAGTTCGGATAAAACCAGAATAAGCAAACAATTAGAACAAATTTCAAAATTTAGTAAACTAGAATTCAGAATACATGAAAGGCACTCAAAAGAGAATAAATGGGAAACAAAAGCGGACGGTTAGTAAACGTACCGATGTAGAACAGGCAACAAGGAAAATACTATAGAAAATAACTAATGCAAAAGCAGAGGAGCACAATATAGCAAATAACTACAAACGAAAGTGCATTTTAATATTGCAAAGAGAAGTTACATTCTGACATACGAACGAAGCATTAGTTGAATTTTGCCTGGGTGAACATCATTCATGAGAGGGCCAGGTTGCAGCAGCGCTACCACGATGTTTAATCGTTGCTTTGTCTTCGCGCAGTGCTTCATCTATTTTGTTAGTCAAATTTCGGGGACGTCACATGGCCAGGATTAGCTTCGTCAGACCTTGCCCCGTTCTCGCCGGGCCGTCAGCCATGATGACGGACATATCAGCGAATGTGGCCAGCAAGAGCCAACAGCCCTTTGAATAAAAATCTTTGTTAATATGAGCTCTCGACAAACTCACATTGGTTATTGTGTGCTTTATGTACGCGGAAACTGTTAGTTAGCCAGTTATGTAAATGCATTTATTTTGTTGTGAAAAATTCGACAAGCCTTTCTTTAGGCCAGATATGTCAAAAGAAGCCTCGTGGTTTTTTAAGGGCTTGGTTGTAAATTTATGAGGTGGAATTGTCGCGTATCTTACATTATACAACATGCATCTATGGGTATACCTTTTACCATGCTGAAACACATTTGAACTTCAGATGAAATGCAGAATATATCAGAACCAATGAACAAATTGACACGTTGCCTTTAGAGATGAAACGTAATTCTCACAGCTCCAGCTAGTACACGTTTAATTCAAAAGTGATGACTTCATTCTTGATTGGCTATATCATACCTTCAACAATGAGGCAGCATTGTTTATAGACCTTTGTTTTATGTTAACTTTCCTAGGGGTGTGTGAGTATTCGAAACGTTCGAATAATGAATCGAATAGTGTCCTATTTGATTGGGACTTCGAATGGAATAGTCATGCACTATTCGCAAATGCGAATATTTTTCAAAAACATTTCAAATATTGCAGAACGTCCAGTGCGCGACCACATAAACATAGTTTAGTAGAGTATAATATTACATTTTGGGCCAAGTACAGACACACAACACGAGAACTTGCGTAGCAGAGCAGGCAACGTCAGTTAGCAATATTTTACCGGCTGTACAGGCCATCATTCGCACATCTGAAGAGCTTTGTGCACGCTGCGCATGCAAAGAAACTAATTGTTAGCTTCTAATGTTCCACTTTTGCTTTTAATAAACCACTCTTCATAAGCTACTATATCGGAACAGAGACTTGCAGACTTTAAGTATACTTGGATGTGCACATCGTTTTATATTAATCGTGATAACGGCTGTTTACTATTCCAAAACAATTTGAAAAGTATTCGATATCCTGTTCGATTCCATTCGCCCCTGGCGCTATTCGATTCCTATTAGATTCGGTTTCAAAAATTATTATTTACGCACCCCTAAATATCCCTTTGCATAGTCTTTACGTGTTTGACGCAAGCGGAAAGAAAACTGGTTTCGTCTTCCGATAGTTATTTGTTGCTTCTATTGTTCTTAGCTCTTAGAATATGGCAGGCTCCGAGTTATTTTCATCGTAAACACTGCAAGCATTTCCCTTTTCCTAACATTTTTGCACCAGTGCAGGAGCTAAAGATATTATATGTCATGCAATTAATACATTTGGCAGTTAAATTTCTTCTTTCGCAAGGAACCCTATCCTTACTGTCTTCCACGAAATAACCTTAAACTGCATAATTTATCATATATGAGAAAGGGTTGTTAAACGGGACCATCTGGAACCATTTCAGAATCGAAATATAGTGGGCTAAGAAAAAGTCCCGGTAAGAAAACGCCAAATAGCTATTTCTGGTGACTGCTCTAAGTTAACAAAGATCATGATTTCCACGCGATGGCAAATAGCCACAAAGAAGCACAGGTCAAGATGAAGCTGGCACGTTGAAATAAACAAAAATGCAACTGATCCAACGTGCTATGTTGCAGTCAATACACAGCGAAGCTTAAGAAGCAGTGTTCACGAAAACTTGCTTTTTTGGCCATGTAATGCCACGAGCGAGGAGCACAGTAATAATATCCACTTTTTAACGCAACCAGGTCAATATAGGTTGCAAGAGGCAAGCTGGCTCTATGCGCCATTTATTTATGGTACTCGATCTTCGCTTGGAGGCGCAAATGCGACCGTACCTGCGGTTGCTAGGCGGCGCAGAGCATGCCCAACACGAGGCCGTCTCCTCCGGTGACCTTCCTCCCGTCTCATCGCGGCTCTCCAGGTGGCCACCCCCTTGCCCTCTCCATCAGCGGCCATAAACCGCATCAGTAGGCCAGCTTCGCCAACCCGCCTCTACCTACAACTGCTGCGAGCGAAGAAGTATGAGCACCCGTCCTAGATGTCACCACCGTCCGCAGGCGGATGTGAGCTATTCGGCGATAAAGCACGACCAGCAGCAGCAGCAGAATGCGGCAACCATGGTCAAAGAATTCCGGGATGATCTGCAAAGAAAGCTTTTCTTCTACAACAACCGGCATACTTAACTAAATTTTGCATATACGAAAGCAAATATATCGAACCATGAACCATGTGGTTGTGGAGATACGAAGTTTAGTTTTCGAGGCACAATTATTAGTAGTAAAGAACGCCATGTTTCTTTAATACTATTTCTCTGCCTTAATGGGCCTAAAGTTAAGAGCCTAAACTTCATATCTATATCTTTATCAATTCATACGGCAATAAGACCCTGCAAACACATATAATTGTCACTGACTGCAGTGGCAATGCCTGTCCTGGTGTTCAAATCTAAACGCACCAAGCGCCTTAACACGCAAGCTTGCTTTCCCGCAAGAAATGGTTTGCTATGGCGCTTGTGCACGCATGCGCCCGTGGCATAAAGGTTTCTGTATCTGATTTGTGTGCCAGAGGTCCTGTGCTCGCGTGTTGCCATCGGATGAGTTTATTAATGTCTATTTAGTTATTTATCACACTTTATGGATGAGTTAGCAAAGTGGCATTGCCGTTTCAAGGCCTAAGGACCAGGTTTATGCAACTCCATGTACTAACCATCATTCAGATGCAAGCTGAATTGCCGTGCTGGCAGCTTCCGTAGACACTAGTGCCACAGTTCTTTTTAGTAATTATTTTATCAAGCGCCCATGCTTGAAACTTTAAACTGCTTCTTTGTTGCACGCTTCCTATATGGCACCACCTTCCCGTCAAAGATGTTCCGCATTAGAGGCAAGATACGTACGAAAAAGTGCCTCAAACTTCGAAAGAAATATTCGCTTTGAAACGAAGAAACGCAAGACTATAAGATTTGTCACATTGATCAGCAGGCGTATGCTAAAGCACATGCGCCATCCAGCTTGGCTTACGCGCAAGAAGCAATAATGAAATTTATAGCATTTGATTTACCATTTCACGACAATTTCGCTTCACCTAAATTCCAATATGCGATTTGTATCTGTATTAAAATTACTTCGCAGAGTGTTTGAAAGCCACACTATTGCAGTGCATAGGCGACAATACGAGGCCAACGTTTATTTCACGGGCGCCCTGAATAGCCTGAAAGGGCTACATCAACATAGCCCATGCAAATATTTTAAATTGATCCAGTAGAATCCTTTCTAAAATGTGATATTTTATTACCTGCCCCGACCAGAAAATTTAAAAAGTGCTTTTTTTCATGCTATTGAAGACTTGTCAAGATTTCGTGGAAGTCTTGACATATTTAACCTTTTGTCACCTTCCCACCGTAACAAATGGCACAGCGCCGCATTTCAGTCTTGGATACAGCTTAGATTTATTTATTTATTCGGTTGTTTTGTTCGTCTATGGCAAGCTATTTAGCATTTCAATGTGCGCTTTGTCGAATGCTGACCGCGGAAAGCTTTCCGCTGTCGAAAAGGTATGCGCGATGGAACGACGGAATAGAATTAGCGCGTCACTAGTACACGAGGAATGTGCATACGCTGCTTCCGAAAGGAAAAACGTTAACACGGCAATCCACGAACCACATTCTTCATGGGTCAGTGTAAGTAATGGCGGGGCAGAATGGCGACGTACGGAGGTGGCCCGATTGACGTCACAGCCGGTGTTTTTCCGAAGCGGTGTCAATTCGAGTAAGCCTACAAAGGTTAAAAAATGATTTGCGGAGTTATCACATAATCTTTATTGAAAATATCAACGATTGGGTTAGGAAATATCGACGACGTTCGATTTAGCTACGCTAGGAACCGACTGTCAATAATTAGGAAGATAAATATTTGAAGGTACTAAATCACGCAATCTTGTTCCTTGCCTTAAGACAACCTATGTGCTAGATTAGAGAACGTAACATATATTTCTATTAGTTTATTTTTTTCAGTCTGGAACTGCTAGAAAATTCGTCCTAAGGACCTATAGCATAGTACTATCCCACTCTGTTTTACTTTCAGTATGTTGACATCAAATTTACGCAATACCGACGCAAGCATCGGGCGGTAACCTGCAACGTTGCTTGAAAAGCCCAAGCAAACGCGGTCCTCGTTTATAGGAGGTCAGTTTTCTTCCCCTCTTAAAGCGGGTAGCATTGCCTGCATTGAGCAGTTTTTCTTGTCTAATTGGCTGTCTCGAAGCGAGGAGCACGCTCAAGTTGAGAGAGTTTGTATGGGGCCGAGCCAGAGCAGTTAAAATGGATAACCGGATGAGGAGGATGGTGCCGGCGTGTGCGAGTGGTCCGCTTCCCTTTAGCTTGAGGTGGCTGGTCGAAACTCGCGGCGGCGTTGAACGGAAGGTTATAAATGCCGCTAAAACAGGATCCCCAGGAAAGAGTCGGCTGAGCAACGTCGTATATGTGCCGACAGGGCTCAATAAAATTTACTACCACGCAAAAAAAAAGTTGCGTGGTAGTACTCCTTGGCAACTCTGACTGGCCAGTGCAAGAGCAATCGTGGCGGGCAGCCATCTTCTATTCCTATTTCGAAAATAAAAACTGGTTTCTTCGACATATTAACGCGTTCTTAACGCGTTCATATCAATTTGACGATGTGAGTTCTCGAGGTTTTTTACGTCATGTGACAGGTTGGCGTAGTGAGCGCAGCCCAAAAATCAGTAGCAGAGGGCTAAGGGCGACAAAGGCGCTGAATCAGAAATATATAGTTTTCTTTCGTCTGATCTACACATGCATAATCAGTGTCCGGATATCATACAGGGTGAGGTGTTTTTGCGATTTTCGCGATACCGCGTGAGAGACAGGTAAAGTGGGGGTGGTCCGAAAAATTTTTGATCAGTCGGGGAGGGGGGGCGGCTAATTGGAGAATTGGAATAGAATAGTTTGGAACAGCTTTGACTTATATTGCCCCTATGTAGCTAAACACGCATATACCAAGCTTAATTTAGGCAGACCTTGAAAATGTGCAAATTCCATGTAGCAGGACAGAACAAAGGTAATGTTGCGGGCGTCAATTGGAGATAAATTTCTTTCCGCCTAATTAGATACTTTGTCTTCATAAATTAATCAGCTTCTCAAATAATATATTTAGATGAAATTCGATGAAACTGTTAAAAAAGTGCAGTGCGACATGAAAAATTCCGGATACCGGTTTCTGTTCCCTAATACATGCTATATAACAGTGTTTTTCCAAGCGTGAAAGAAGCCCGATAATACACGCAAGTGCCTCGAGCGCCATGTATTTTTTCGTGTATTTGCGGGCTGCTTTCACGCTCTGAAAAACACTTTGATATAGAACGTACCGAGCAACAGTAACTGTATCAGGAATTCTTCATGTTGCTCTAAATATCGCACTGCTTTGATCAGTACATTATATATATATATATATATATATATATATATATATATATATATATATATATATATATATATATATATATATATATATATATTTACACGCCTTAAATAGCTTTTCATCATTCCTCTGATTAGCGCTATAAAAACAGGCTTCGCGGCTTATAACGAAATCTAAATTTACTGAACAATATAATTTGCACTCAAAGACAACAAATCATGAAGTTTTCTATGCAGAATGAGACTACCATAGAAGAGCAACAATGTCTTTTCGGAAATTACGCCAGAAAAACTTGTACACTGGAATGTAACAAAATGAAGCGGAGGACAAGTCAACATGGAAATCAGTGGCGTTCTTTCTTGGAAGGCAATGTAATATTCCTCGCACTTTCATTTGTGTACATGTCGGCCAGTGTTGTATACCATTGAATAATTTCCAGTCATGGTGTATTTTACTGGTATTCTTGGGTGCTAGAAAGGCGAGACCTGACGCCTCACTCATAAAGAAAGAAATTCAACAAGAGGGGACACTCGACGAAAACTGGCAACAGGAAATCAGTTACGCTGCTAATAATATCATCCGAGAACATCGGAATATAGAAATGTGAAATAAAGTTAACAGACATTGTCTTATTTTTTTACTTTTTCTCGCTGAAAGTTGAAAGTTTCGCATGTTAATGAACTCATACTTTGTGATATTCTTGTGGAGTCACCTAGTAAAAAGCTAATGGCCCGCCAAACGCGCTAGATGCATGCGTAATGCGCCAGACACGCCACCGAAGCCAGCGAGGCCAATTGCGCTTGTGAAGTGCACCGGTTCGGCAAACCGTGTCTCTCTCTCTCTCTCTCTCTCTTTCTTTCTTTTTTTTTATCTAGCCTGGTTTGTTGGACTCCCAGCGTATTCTCGCTTTCCTTCTCCATTTCGACATGGCACCACTCTTCTATTGGGCTACGGCAAGGCGAGACATTTTGTTTGACAGTCTGCGATGCATTTCAAGAAATTTAGGCTTACGGCGCGGAACCTATACAAGTTACGCAGTTAGCGAAGAACAACTCAGTCGTCCTGGCGCGGTTAAGTTGTATTAATTACTCGTACTGGGTGATGCTCTCAACGCCTTCTATGGATCCCACGTTATTGTAACTGATTTCCTTAGCTTCTGGGCACCCTCGCCATGCATGGCGTTGCGAAACAGTTAACAAAATACAGCTCGGCTGTGTGGCGCAGTTAGTTTCCCATGTACTGAATACTAGTAGGAAAAGTTCATGATGTCTCTTATTGACCCGCAACAACATACACCTTCTTCCGGTAGTCACGAAAACGCGAGCTGCAATTGCCAAGAGTGATAGCACGGGAGTTGGTTGCTTGTGCCGGCAGAACGCGCAGAAGACAAGGCCGTGAAGCTCAAAAAACAGAAGGGCGTAACTGAAAAAATATCCCTTATGAACGACTTAAAACAGGCTTTGCATCCAAGTATTTGTCTTGAGTGCGAGTTGAAGGAATTCTGCGGGCCTCTATACGCGATGAGAACTTTCTATGGCTATGAAGGGAAAGCTACGGGCGCGTGGCTGCTTCACATGTGGTATAGCGCCGAGTGCTTTGGCAGGGTTTGACTAATGCCCCGTTTGACAGCGCTTTTGGTTGCTGGGAACAGACGCTGAATCGACGCGTCTTCCACGTGTGACGGTTTTGTGTTTCCCCAGACGTGGAAGGGAAAAGCCGCAAAAATAAGTAAACTTCTACACTCAGTGGTTTGTTCTGTCTTATTTAACTGTTGCTAACAAGGTGTTCTGCTCTGTCTTTCTCAGTCTAAACTATCGTGGGTTAAAACGCGGCACTCTTTTCAGAAGCCCTCTCACTTGTGCGTTCTTTGCATTCGTAGCTCTTCCTTCACAGCCAAAAAAAGCTGTTAGCGAGTATAGCGTGGTCTGGTTATAGTACTCTGTTGGGGCAACCTATCTGTACGTAGCGTGCCATCGCATCGGCGGATGCCAAGTTTTTTGGGAAAGCGCAGTCGCCCCTGTATTTCTGTTCTTAAAGTGCAGGAAATATGGCCCAGGAATTGGCGAAAGCTCGGATATCAAAGGTTTTTTTTTATATTTGATAGTATTGTTTGGGTTGAGTCGAGTATTTTCTACACCATTTAAGCAAAAGCTAATTGCTTTTGCATGTAAATCCACGCAATCACCACTTTCGCACGTTCGGCCTTTGCATTCAGTGTTTCTATGTATAGCAAAATGACACATGCTCGTAATTTACTTCTTTTTTTCACGTGATGCCGTCCGTTGCAGCTTCGTACGGGAACTACTGCTGCTTACCTGGTGCCAAAACATTGGATGAATCCACAAAAACCCTACAACGAGCATTTATATAGCGCAAAATAAAGATTTTCTTATTTCGCAAGACGTCTTGCGTCTGCTTTATGTAATTCCACTAAGATTCGATGGAGAACTTGTAAAGATCGTTCGCGATCACTTTTACTAAACAATAAAACGATTCCGCATGAAGGTCACGCACGGTTGACCAGTAGAAGCAAAAAATCAAATGGAACGCCGATCAGTGCAGCCGTCGTAACGCGTTCCAGCTAGCACTCTAAACACGCGCGCCCAAGACCAAAACGGCAATTGTGTTTCAGGTATCAATGCCGGCGGGGCTTGCTCGGCTCTATGGTAGTGTCTGCTCTTGTTGAACGTCTTTCTCTATGAAATAACTTCATAAAAGCACAAAGGGATTCCGGGAGACAATTAACGACATCGTAGAATTGAAGCGTTTGGCGGCGAACTGCTCCTTTGGAACGTTTTTAACTCAGGCCCTTAGAGACCAGCTTGTCTTGGGTGTGCGCGGTGAGGCTATACGGTTGGAACTGCCGGCCGCTTAAGACGACAACGGCCTGACTTAGAATAAAGCGTGTGTTATCGCCACCTCAATGGAAGCCGCGGAAAACAACGCGAGGGAGGTGCTAACGGGACCAAGCGTGACACGGGAACCAGAGGAGAGTGTCAAGTGGCAACAAGGCGACAGTGTGGCGACTACGCGGTGTATGAGCGACAGTAGCCGACGTCGAGCAGCGGGTGCATGACAACTGTCACCTAAGAAGGACAGGATACCGTCGTGTTTTCGATGTGGCTGTCGCGACCACCAGCAGGACTGTGGACACATCACATAAAGCTGCTATAGTTACTCTCGGAAGGCACATTTAGCTAGCGTGTGCATACAACGCTGAACAATTTCACAGTTGAAGAGGGTGCATCTAGTTTAGAATTGTACGTGCAAAGAGAAAGAATTCAGTCGTACAAAGTTGATATGAATGTCAACGAACGAAACATTTCCATAGAAATAGACACATGCTCAGCGGTATCCTTTTTTCATGAAGGCACATTTGTTAAATATTTCAAGGATCAGCCATACCAGCCTTTGAAGTTCCGCTTACACACATACCATTGCTCAAGTGTAGGGCAGTGTCACCATAACTGTAACTCATGAGGGCATGTCTTTGAGACTGCTGCTCGTGTTTGAAGCACATTCACCTGAACTGGTCGCAAGTCCTCCGAGTGAGCGCAATCACTAAACAGGATGGGCTGCTAGACAAATACAAGGACGTGTTTGTGGGCCCAATTAGAACTATTAAGGGGCTTGTGGGCTCCAGTGTTTTGAAGCTGGGAGCTCAACCGGTATTCTGTAAAGCCACACCAGTGCCGTACGCCCTGAGAGGCAAGGTTGCAACACAGTTAGACGAGTTGCAAGCGTCAAGTAAGTTGCATCCTTGACACAAAAACCAATAAACCTTTGTTGTAGCTGTTCTGAAGAGTGATAGAGAAGCCACCAGGTTGGTGACAGCCACGTGTCCTAAAACCCGTGTATTACGGTAGCACACTACGCGTTGCCATTGCCAGACAATGTGTTCGCCTCATTGGCAAGGGATAGCTGTTTCAGTCTGCTTAATCTATGGAAATCGTATTTCCAGCTTCAAATTTACAGCCATTTGCAAGAGTGGCCAAGGATAAATACGCACCACGGCATTTTCGTTTCACGCGTTTGCGTTTGTTGTAGCGAGCGCCATAGCCATTTTACAGTCAGTAATGTATCGGGTATTGTTTGGCACGGAGAGCGCTTTGCACTACCTCGATGGTGTTCTCATAGCACGGCATACGTGGCACCGAAGCATGGCACACGTGCCAACGTCACAAGGTATTATACCAACAAACAGCCGCATCGCTTGTGCAGTTCCTCTATTAAAACAAGGAAATAATACTCTCATAACCACCTACAGATCGAGATCACCTAAAAGAACGTGTTGTGAACTGCTGTAACACATCATTTCAAATTGCATGATCATTTTTTAGAAGCATATAACATAATCTATCGCCATTCCAGCACGGTTTCCTGAAAGGACGTTCTGCAACTACACAACTAAATTCTTGTGTTCATTCCTTCTCCTTTGCTCTAGATAAATCAGTCCAAATCGATGTTAGCTTCCTTTACTTCAAAAGGCGTTTGATACGATACCTCACTCCAAACTAACACATAAACTTAGTCTGATTGGTTTCCTCTCTACTATTCTTAACTGTGCTCCATCATACTTAAATTCTCGTACACACTGTGTTGGCGTCAACGGCGTTTACTCTAGCCCTCTCCCTGTTAATTCCGAAGTCCCGCAAGGACGCGTCCTAGGACCGCTATCGACCACTACATTTATAACAATGCTATTACAACATGTGATAAATAAGTTATTGAAATGCGTTTGTTTGCTGATGATTTTCTTTTATTACGTTCTATTAACTCTGTAAATGACCAAATAATACTGGACCAATCTATTGATGCAATCACTACCTGGTGTGACTGCTGGGGCGTGAATTTAAACCCTGATAAAACCGTATTTATGCGCATCACTAATCAAGAACAACCGTTAATTTACCACTACAGCATCGAAGGAACACGAATTTCACTAACACACAGTTATAAATATCTGGGCGCAACAATCACCAGCAAACTTACTTAGTCCTCCCACATTGAAAACGATTGTTCGTCGCATGCAGGAAATTAGACTTGCTAAGGCGTAAACTTAGAAGCTCTCTCCTTGCACAAAACTCCTCGCATATAAGATAATATTACGTTCCAGCTTGGACTATGCATCTGAGGTTTGGGATCCGCACACTAGAAAAGATATTAACAATCTCGAAAAAAACCCGAAGATTAGCCTTTTGTTTCGTTTTCAACCGTTCTCGCGACTGTGACTCCCCAACTGAGCTAGTGAATAAAAACAAAATTCAATCTTTAGAATGTCGAAGGAACATGGCAAGACTAAAATTTCTTTTCCACCTATCTAGCAAAAAAATGTATTCTATACCTAACAACATCCTTGCTCCGTTGTATTTGTGTCCCACAAGACAATACCATTCACACTTCACCCCTCTCTTTGCCCGTACTAACGATTTTAAATACGCTTTTTTCCTCGCACAATAACACATTGGAACAAGCTGCCGCCAAATATTTTTTTATTCCGGAAGCATTGAACCCATTGAAAATTATTGTGAACTGTGATTCTGATCTTGTACTTTACTATCTTACATACCTGTCTGTTATTTTGCCGCGCCTGTAATATCTATTTGGCCATGTGCATTTCTTCCGTAACTACACTACTCCTACCTGGGTCATTCCTTGGGCAGCAGTATTTTCAAAATAAATAAATAAATGCCGATAAATTCATTTTTTGTAGCTCTGCACCCGCTACCTAGGTCAAGAAAAGGACGCAGTCACCAGTTATCCCTCTAAATCTAGCATTGATGCCACATTGAGGGCATCAATCCCGGCTGGCGTCTCTGAACTGAGTGCTTTACAAGGACTGGTGAATTTTCACGCTTGGTTCGATCCTCAAAGAGCAACGACCGTATAACTGCTCTACGAACTACCCAGAAACGATTGTTCGTGGAAGTGGGCAAAAGAGTGTGAAAACCACTTTCAAAAGTTGAAACTGCTTCTTAGCAAGGAGTCGCCGTTAGCTTAGTACGACTGAAACAAACCGCTGCGCTTGACATTTGACACATCGGCACATGGCCTCGGAGCGATGCTCGCCCTTACCGAAGGTCACGACGAAAGACCTATCGCTTTCACGTCGGCCACGCTTGCACCAGCCGTTAGAAAGTATACACAAGTTGAGCGCGAAGTTTTAGCAAATGTCTCTTGGCTGTAAAAAGTGTCAAAAGTGGTTGCTCGGTCGGCAGTTCGAAAGAGTAATTGATCATCAACCGGTGATTCAGCTGTTCGATCGGAAGAGACGCGGCACTGTAGCAGCCATAGCACGAGAGCAGCGATAGAGAAATTTCTTGACCCCTTATTAGTACGTCATGAAGTACAAGAACGGTCAACAAGTGTCGAACGCTGATGGTTTATCAAGGGTGCCGTTGGAAACGACGACCGGGGGCATTTCTTTTCACCACTACCCCAGGCTCTCTTTAAAGCCCAGGAAGTTGCTGAAGAAGCAGGCAAGAATGAGGTTTTGAGCGCCGTAATCGACATGACGCAGCGCGCTTGGACACAAATACAAAGAAGAGGAACACCGTGCCTATTAAAATCGTCAACACTAACTGTCAATGAAGCAGGGTTGTTTCTTACGGAAAAATTGGTTTGTTATCCGTACAGCTCCCAGGCGAATTGTTCGGGCTTTAATGCGCGAGCGCAGCCAGGAATGACGAAAATAAAAATGCTGAACCGAAACAGAATTGGGTGGCTAAATCTGCATACAGATCTAGAAAACGTGGCACAAACATGTGAGATACGTCAGTGTGCGGAAGTCTACGCTATCAGTACTGGTTGAACGGCCGCCAATATCTCCAAATATATGGGAAAGGGTTCACTTAGATTTTGCGGAAGTAAAAGACAAATCATTGCTGCGAATCGTAGAAGCATACTGAAAGTGGCTCGAGATAAGAGTAATGCACGGGCACCAGCCGTGGTCATGCTGGAAGTGTTAAGGAGCTGTTTTGCGGCGCATGGCCTATCCGGTGTTGGGGTGAAGGACAAAGATTCAAAATTTAATTCAGTGAATTTCCACGCATCATGGAGCAAAATAGCATACAGTCAATTTTTCCGCCACCACATCGCCCCACTCGAACTGTGAAGTAGAAAGTCTTGTGTAGACAACGAAGAGTGCAATCTTGAAATCAGAGCTCGAGATGAAAGAACAGACCGAAAGCGATCGTTACAGCGCCACATTGATAATTTTCCGTTTTCATACATGACGACGATTCGTTCTTTTCCAGAATAAGGGGCCCTGCGAACTGTTTTTACGACGGAAAACTCAAACCGGACTGCCCATTCTGAAACCAGGCAGGAAGAAGGTGTGGAAAAACTGAAGAGAAAAAATGGGCTGACGGCGGTTGCGAGATGAGGAAATAGCCGCGAGTTTACGCAAGGCGAAGATGTATATGTCCGCAAAGTTCTCAACGAAAGGATAAATTGGTGGTCAGGGAAAATTGTCAAGATGATGTCACTAGTGACGTTCTTGGTACGCGTAGGTGGGTTTCTCAGATTTTGTAATGCAAATCACAAGATATAAAGCGGATTCGTCAACGGTTTCCTTGTCCCAAATACCGCTGTCTGATACAATACTCCAAGCTAAGTGCTACCCAAAATTTGGCGTACAGTACACGCAGGCGCGACTGCTCAGCAGTCGGTGCTTAAGGAGACGTGGGAGCAAAGGAACCTATTTCAACGAAACAGCAAGTAGGACCATCTCCCTTGAGACGATCCGCTAGAGCCCAGCGGATGCCCGAAAGGTATGGGTACTAATAGCTGGCGCTCAAAAATAAGGGGAGGAAAAGTGTTGCACGTTATGCCCAGCAGGAGGTCACGGTCGTCTGCAATTCAGCGCGACCACCAACGGTATGCATAGCCTTCCCAAGACGAGGGCATGTGTCGTCATATTATGTGACCTCACCAACAAGCCGTCGCCAATAAATCGGTTACGCACCTAGTTCCAGCACAGATTTTAGCATATAGTTCCAGCACAGACTGTGGAAATTCATAATGTGTCTGCTCGGAACACGCAGCCACATTATTCCACCAAAAATATCTTTTGTTTTCCAGAATGAAATAAAAATCGAAAAGCAAAGAGTGCCTGGTTTGTGCACGAATTTATGAATATTCGCACGCCCCAGTTTTAAAGGTAAACTGCCATCGCGTCAGTCACCAAACACTGTGACCTATCCCTGTGCGTAATGTTATCATTCTAATGCACCAACTAAAGCTGTCCGCCATGGACAATGTGCGTTAAAGCTAAACGTAGATGTGAAATAAAGTAATAGTGACTCCTTCACTACGCCGCACGCGCCTAATGTGGGCAAGAAAAGAAGTCAACGTGTGTTAAAGAACTCCTCTTTCGCCTACAACACTGCTTGCTATATTCAAAGCAATTTATAAAGAGAGACCCAATGAAGGCCATTGAGCCCGTGGGCCTCTAGAGCAAGCTTTTGATACCGCGTCTATGAAAGACTAAAAAATATTCAACCAGAAAACACAGATAATTGTAACTCCCAAATTTCCTTTAATAGTCAATTTTATGTCTTTACGCCATAAAAATGTAACTCTGGGTTTGAGCAAACTGCTAAGATCATTCATCATTCCTGCCTTTGACCACCCTTTAAAATAGCTCCCACGCACTTAACCCACTATACAATAGCAGGAATGGAAGTTGTCACGAGGCTAAATGAGCCTTCCACACGCAATGTCGCGTTGATTTGCAATATGGACGTTGAAGTCACTGGCACGCACGACAAGAGGTGAATACAGGCAGCAGATTGTGCTTAAAATATATTTCACTTCAGGTTCGGAGTGTACACAATCATCGAGACAACTGGATTAAGTCTTATGTGCTCATCTGAAAGCCTTGTTTGTTGCAAGCATTCAATGGGAACGGTCTATTGACTCTAGGTGTGGGGTCGCATTGAGAGGGAAAAACGCGTTGAATGTGGAAGGAAGCATATAGCTCATGCTCTATATTTCGCAATGGCACTCACATATACAGGGCCTTCCCGAAGGGTTGGGAACGGCGGCGTAATTTGGCTCGCGAGGTTAAAGAATGTTGGTGCCCTCCGGACCTGTTTGACGTCGCCTATGTTATTCGTGTTCAGTGGATGGGTTTCAGTGATTGTACTTTCATATAGTCCTCGTGCTGAGAGGGCCGACTGGCCAAAGGTAATGGGGTCCGGAATAAACTTGCTTCTGCAGAGCTTATGATACCAATTTAGTCTTGCAATTCTGTGTTGGCAGGTACTTTTACACAGTGAACTTGACGCTGGGAACATTGTCTAGATATGTTTGCCTATCATGAATAATATTATAAGGGAGTGCGATGGTTTGGAAAATCCTGCATTAACCATGACTGTCAGATCGAGATAGGTTGCTAGGCGTTGGGCGGTTTTAGCGAGTGATGCCTTTTGCTACTGTGGTGATCTCTACTGGTTCTCTGTCATTACGTTGGTTAAGCGCCAAGTCTGATTCGTATGACACGAACTTGTTGAAGCAGTACCCCTGGCACTGGAGAAATTTTCATCAGTGTAATAAATGGCGGCGACGTAGGAAAGCAGCCAGTTCTTTCGGAGCACATTCCTTTGATTTTCATGCTCCTCATCAGCATCTCGGGAATGTGCAAATGAATTTTCTTATTGCGAACGTGCTTCAGATCGTTCTGGGGTCAAAACGTTGGCATATTTTGAAGTAGGTGGTCGGTAGATATAGGTTGAAATTCCCTCTTCTGGGTCAAAATCTGAGGCAACTGTGTGCCTTGTGGAAATATTATTTTCAAATCTAAAGCTTTCAATCTGCCTATCTTATTTAGGGCGTCGTTTGAAGCACATTGGCACAGTCCAGATGTAATTCTAGAGGTTTTTGGAATTACTCTTTCAAAGTTATTTTGCTACTAAGAAAGCTTTTTGCCAAAGTGCAAGGCACAGCAAATTAGTCGAAAAGCAAGATATTCAGTGAAATTTTGTGTCCGATTTTAATCACGCTACACGTGCTTCTATTGTTCTCTGCAAGAATTGTTGTGAACACATGGGTCTGTATAAATAACTTGTCCCGCTCCATCTTCGAATATCTAAGCAGAGAATGCGGTTTAAGAATTTGACATATATGGTTTCGTCATTTGTCTTGAGGTAGATCTGGCTGCGGGATTGTTTAGTTTCTGCGTTTGGCATTTGAATAACAATTATGAATGCAATGATGCGGGAAAGCAGTGTTAAGAGAATATAAATAAAGAAAGAACATGCCATGTGTTGAAAAAGAACTCATAATTGCTTCACATTAACGGTAGACCGATCTGTAAGGATTACCGATCTATTACAGTTGACCGATCGTACTCACGATCTTATCACACAAGAACTTTAAACGGAACCTCACCGCCATGTCGTCGGCATCGACGACTACGGAAATACCTCTGCAGTGTCCATACAGTGGCTATCACAATGTAACTAAATTTTCTTGATACTTTCAGACGTTACACTAGGGCCCTGCTTAAGTTATTCATTTTCCACGATGAATGAAGAAAAAACATATTGTTTATTTTTGATAGAAGTAGTGAGCCTGTCTGCGATGTAAACTGTGTACCTTACCGTGTTTCGTGAAAAATTCACCAGTGTTTCAAGAAGCGTATTTGATGAACCACGTACGAACGTTTCCTAACTTTCTGTTTAAAATCTACATGCGACAAAGCCAATATTTCCAAGCAACCATGGGAATATTATGAGTGACATGCAGCACCATTTTCAAAAGAAGTAATGCAATTAATAGTTTTGCAAACTCTTTATTTAGTAAGTTCTATAAAGCGATATATGTCAGTTATTCGCAGTCTTTCCCGGCGTCCTAGAAAAACTGTCTACCATGTCGAGACCACATTCCAACATAAAGTGAGAAATGTTTGGTGTGATGTCTTTAACGTTTTTGACGTTTCTTGGTGAATTATTAGCGCCACAAATTATTACAGTATTCCTTTCTTTTCCTCTTATATTCGCCTGTTTAACGAGACACGTCGTAGGTTTGCCCGATGTCCTCCTTAAGCTAAGCGTGGAATATTTTTATATTTATTCAATATATGGGCAACATAATGGCCGATGTGTAGGTGAAGTTCAAACTGCATGTGGTAATTACGGATTCTGCAAAAATTAATTTATCCAAGTGCTTCAAAGGGCGTTAAAGGCGTTTGCGCAAGCGTGCTGACCCCGGTGAAATATATCTGCCATGTATACAAAATTCGACAAAGATATGATAAGATTATGGCAAATGCGCATGTGAACATAATAACTAGAGAAAAGGCATGCAACAACTTGAAAAATCGATTTCTTGAAGCAAAGCCAGACAGCCTTGAAATACCGTTTTCCGTAATCTTTATGAATGCCCACGAAGAACTGCGTTGTGCACCAAATTGACATTGAGTTGAAACGAAGAACACGTTAGGCGTAATATGTGTTGAATTTTTAACGGTTGAAGTTTAAATCCGGGCCTCAGAAATATTTGCTAAGTATTCGTTTGTTTTCTTCGTTTTTAGGCTTTACACCAAAACTGTAGTTAATTCGCTAAGTATGTTGTTGTAAAACAAATTACGCACCTTGTATATATACGAGGAATTCCAAAGAAAGTATATGAATGCAGTGTGAATATTTAGTGCAAATATTGTGGTTTTTTTTCATCGCTTTTTTTCACCGATGCTATGAGGGCACCTCAAGCGTTAGGCATAATTACCATCGCACTTAGAAAAAGAATAGCACATAAACCATCTTGCTTACAGTCATGTGTGCACTATTTATAGGAAAAGTTTCAATTTCCCATAATTGTGACGGAATCAACAAACATTCAATCCTCCAAGGCAGAGAAAAAAATGAAAGAAAAAAATTCTCATCCATCTCACTGCAGCACCTAGCAGCAAAGCAAACTCATACAGGTATTTCGCAAAGAGAGAGAGACAGAAAGACGTTATTAAATTTAAAAATATGCTTATAATAAAATGCATCACCAGTTTTTCCTAAGGGGTGCCTAGATTAGCTGAACTGCTTCGCCCCTTAATAGATAGAGCAGTAAGCTGTCGTATATAGCTTCACAGGTTTAAGAAACAAAACCTGTTAAAGAAAAAGCCCTCATGGTTTGGGACGAACTTTAATTTATTTATTCAACTGCGAAGTTTTCTTCCGGTTCGTACGGGGGTTTCCTTTAGAGTTTCGTGGTACAGTTCGATGGACGACACTTCTTTCTTTTTCATTTCATAAATTTTTCTTCACCCTTCGTGCTTACATGGAACTCGTCTGCAAACAGTAGAATGATACTTCTAAATCATAGAATTCTTCCCAATTCTGCACAATAAAATTGAAATAAAATGGTTCATTCCCGTCTCTTCATAGTTATTTTTTATAACCACAGCTAATGTCGATTATTGTTGTTTCTCTGTGCCGGAATTCTAAAAACGCTTCTGAGTCAAATGGAACACGCCGTCATCAGCGGCACAAATATAGCCGCAAATTCCGACGTCGACCAGATCTCAAAGAAAGTGCCATTGCTAAATGTAACCCGCATTCCCTATAGGAGGCAGCTGGTGTCCTCAACTGGGAGCCTTGCTCTTTGTACCTGCATATAACAGGCTAAGAAATTTAAGCTGCTAGAATGAGCACGCCAGGACTTGACTGGACGGCAACGCTTGAAAGATGATATTCTGAAATTTGAAAGAGGTAATAATGCTTGAAATTTATAAATAAGAATTCTTTAGTTCCTGTTTTTAAAGTAGTATTTGAATCCAGCTTTCGCTATTCCTATTTGTCGAATACTCGTTCGTTTCGAAATTGCATATTATGGAAAAAACTCTTATTTGAGCGTCGAGGGAGACAGAACTATGGATATGAAAACTGCTCGGAATTGTTCTGCTGCAGGATTATTGCGGTTGTTCTGAAAGGTCACGAGTTTCTGAGTTAGCACATACAGCAGAAAAATTCAGCTCAATAATTTCCAGTCATTAAATTACAATGGCACTGTGATACACAGCGCATATACGAATTTGTCAAATATAATATTTGTGTCGTCTCACAATGTTCGAATTCTTTTAAAGTACGCGTGGGCGAATATCGGAAGTTTCCAGTACGAATTGAATATTACTCTATTTGTGTTCATATTAGAAAATAAACTAGTCGGTATGTTTAATATCGAAACTGAGCGAACAACTAGCGGAACCAAATGACAAAATCTGATTTCTTTTCTCCATCTGCTAAACAAAGTATTAGAAATTATAAGCAGGAAAACGACAACAGAAGTTTTTGAAGCAATGAAGAAACCAAATTGGTAGAATGCAAATTTGTTAGTGATTTCGTAGCTGAAGCTTTTATTTTATTGAGCAAAAGAACAATTCAAATGTTTCCTTGCATCAGTAGCGACCCTGCAACGCAATGGAAAACAAAATACATGAGAAAGCCCAATTATTGGTTGTTACCCAGCTTTCGCATCGAATACAAATTACAATTCATTAAAGATATCTGCCAAATGTCTATTTTAATCCGTTCATACTACTAATTTGCCTAACAGAGATATACTGTGTTCGCTAATAAGCATATATATTTGTTTATATGTTTGGCTATTGTATGATCGTATTTTACTTTTCCATGATCTGTATCTGACATGCTTGAACGTTATCGGTTTCTGTATTGCATATCACGTATCCTGTCAGGTGGTTTGTATAAGAAAACTGTTTTATTTGTTTGTTACTTACTTACCTATGTATATATTCGTTTATTCATTTCAAGTGCTCTCAAGGTCACCCTGGAACTTTCAGGGAGGACAGGGGTAGAATACGTGTGCAATTGATTAAATAAAGACACTGTGAACAGGAAATTTCAATTTGTCCGAGTCCCGGATAACAACAATGGTCGTAGGAAGGTGCTTCCAGTTGAAGCTTGTCCTAGGGACGAAAAACAGTCCAAGTATATTCCTACGGCTGGCAGGAACTTCTACTGTATACTTATGATGCAACCTGGATGAAGTGTAGGTAGGTGGAGAAAAGATAGCTTCTTTGAAAACAGTGTTTAATGGTAAACTTGATGGAAGAGTCAAAGACCGGAACACTTACCACACATTGTAAGATCGGTAACATTTCAACTGATCCTCAATGGCGTGACACAGGCATGACATCAATAATTAGGAAAAATGAAACGAGTGGCTGAATTCTGAAAACATTCAAGCTTGATGATAAGGGTGAGCTCATAGGGGCTCCAAATAGCAGAGGCGTATTCCAATTTAGTCTAAGAACTGTTCTTTAAATAGAGAGTTTAAGAAAAGATGTTATAGAGCGAAAATTCCCTCGCAGATAATTAAGCGTGCGGTAAGCATTGTTAGAAATGTGGTCTATGCGGTCTCGCTATCACCGATTCATAGCGTTTTGAACTCCAAGGTACTTGTAGCATGTGACGGGTGACAACGGATAACCATTAGGAATACACAGTTGCGCGCAGGGCTGATGTTAGAATGACGAGTCATATGCATGACTTTATATTGTTCGGTATTTAATGTCATCCACCATGTAGAGCGCTACTCTAACACATTATCAAGACCGTGTTGAAGTTCGCTATTGTCAGCCGAGTCAGTAATTTTATGGCAGAAAACGCAATTATCAGCAAATATTTTTTTTGATGAAAAAATATCACGACCCAAACACTCCGTACAAATGGTTAAACAGAAAAGCTGAAACGTGCGGCCCCTGTGTTTATCAGTGGGTTAATCACGACGCTTCGTTAAAGCATGACTTGGTTGGTGGTGGGATCCTCGGTACGTAGCTGCTGCTTGGGCCCGGCTGCTCGAGCCTGTTCTTGTGTCCGGGCTGCAGCATCGGCACGGACTAGAAGACCTCTTCCTCGCTTCTGCGCGCGGCGTTGCTGATGGAAAGCTGTGCTCCTCAGGTGTACATATGACGCGTGGCCCACCCATTTCGGAACCGGAGAGAAACTGATGGGCGCGCGCTCGGCTATGATGGAGAGCAACGACGTCGCTTCTAACATAGCCAATCGTGCACCTTTATTTTTTTTCGGACATGCGCATGAGGTTGCGCCGGAGGAGTTTTCGGCGTACCGGCGACGGACGAATGAACCGTCTAGCCATGTACAGTTTCGCTGTAAAACTGAGGCAGTTTTCAAAGTCGTTAATGAGATTTAAAAGAGAAGAGCTCCAAGAAGAGAACCTTTGCAAACGGCTAGAGTGACAGAGGTAGAACTTGAAGAAATGTTATATGCAAGTACCTAGTAGGTCACATTAGAAACTGCTAATCCATTAGGATACTTCACCATAATGTCAAAGGAGCTTTCTTTAAGAGGAGTTTAAGGTGCTAGACAGTAGCAAATGCTTTAACGAAGTATAAAAATGTTCAATCACGATCAGTTCCAAGATCAACATTTGCAAAGAGTTCATTAGTGATAATTAAAAATTCGCACGAGAAATGTTTGCATGAGCTACGCTGAACGGTTCTCGAAAGTGAATTCGATTTTCGGAATTCTGCTAAGTTAGAATATGTATTCTAATAACTTGCATGGTATGCTTGCTAATCAGATGGACCGAGATGAAAGTGTTTGATATCGCCATGCTACTACAGGTACTTATGTACTATGTATAAATGGTACTTGTGCTGACGAGATTCCTAGCGACAGAGACCACCTGTTAGCTATTTGAAAGGAGGTAGCTAGTGGAAGTGACGGGGATCAGCTAGTGACGGTAATAATGCTTCCAAACAAGTAGGGACGTTGTTTGCGGACATCCACAGCAGTAACACCAACAAATTAATATTTTATGGCCCGAGCCCGCTGTGCTGTTTAAGAAGGACACTTGTAGAAGGCACTTACGCTGTCGTGTGTGTACTCCGGCTGAGCGATGGTGGCATCGTTTCTATAACGACTGGAATCAACTCGAAATTCCTTCTAAGTAGTCGCATCAAAATTCTCTGAAATCAGAGAATTCACGACGACAACGATCAACGGGCGACTTATATCAGGACGCATGTAAAAGCAACTTCTGCAATGAAAAAGCACAGAGCGGCTTTGCAATTTCGGCGAAATCAACCAACTGTCGTTCTACTGTTCAGCGGCAATGTTTTCCTATTATGTTGAAGGAATCCTGGCAGAAACACTTGTTTTAAACACTTGTTTGAAATACTTGTTGGAAACACTTGTCTGAAACACTTGTGAAACACTTGTGAAACATTTGTCTGAAGATGAACACAGCCTAAAATCAGTGAGAAAGAAACTTGGCATAGGGCAAACCAAGATGCATGCACTAAACGATAACCTGGGGAATTTCACTAACAATCTCCAAGATACAGTAAAAGCAGCGGAAGAATTCTGCACTGACCTGTACAGTACCCAGAGGAGTCAGGATACCTCAATTACAAACAGTAATGGCCAGGATACAGAAACTCCTCCTGCAACTAGCGATGAGGTCAGCAGGGCCCTGCAAGTCAGAAGGGCCCTGCAAGACATGAAACGAGGAAGGCGGCAGGAGGAGATGGAATAACAGTCAATTTAATCAAAGATGAAGGAGAAATAACAGTTGAAGAACTGGTGGCACTTTCTTTATACGCAGTGTCTATTGACTGCAAGGCTCCCAGAAAAGTGGAAGAATGAAAAAATTACACTAATCCACAAAAAGGGAGACGTTAAAGAATTAAAAAACTATAGGCACACTTGCTTACTTCCAGTATTAAATAAAATATTTGACAAAATAATCTCCAATAGAATAACGGAAACACTGAACTTTAGTCAACCAAGGAAACATGCTGGCTTCAGGAAGGGATACTCTACAATGGATCACATCCATGTCATCGATCAGGTTATCGAGAAATCCGCAGAGCACAATGAGTCTCTCTACATGGCTTTCACAGATTATGAAAAGGCATTTGAATCAGTAGAGATACGAGCAGTCATAGAGGCATTATGCACACAAGGAGTACAGGACGCTTACGTAAATACCTTGGAAAATATCTACACAACTTCTACAGCTACCCTAATTCTACACTAGAAAAGCAAAAGATACCTACAAAGAAAGGGGTCAGACACGGCGACACAACTTATCCAATGCAATTCACGTCGTGCTTGGAAGAAGTATTCAAGCTATTAAACTGAGAAGGCTTGGTGCGATTTTAGACGGCGAATATCTCAGCAACCTTCGGTTTGCCGATTACGTTGTTCTATTCAGCAACAATGCACACGAGTTACAACAAATGATTGAGGTCTTTAAGAGATAGAGTGTAAGAGTGGGGTTGAAGATTAGTATGAAGAATATAAAGATAATCACGAATAGCCGGGCAAAGGAACAAGGGTTCAGGATCGCCAGTCAGCCTCCAGAGTCTGTGAAGGAGTTCGTTTACGTAGGTGGACTAATCACAGGGAACCCTTATCATGAGAAGAAAATTAATTGAAAAATAAAAATGGGTGGCATCGCATACGGCAGACGTTGTCAGCTCCTGACTGGAATCTTACCATTATCACTGAAAAGGAAGGTGTACAGTAGGTGCATTTTATCAGTCCTGACATATGGGGCAAAGACTTCGAGACTGACATATAAGCTTGAGAACAAGTTAATGACGCGCAAAGAGCGATGGAACGAAGATTGCTACCGATAACGTAAAGAGACAGGAAGAGAGTGGTTTGAATCAGACAGCAAACGGGTATAGACGATATTGTAATTGTCATCAAGGGAAAAAGATGGAGCTCGGCAGGTCATGTAATTCGCCCCTTAGACAACTGTTGGACCATTAGAGTTACAGAATGGGCACCAAGAGAAAGGAAACGCAGTCGAGGGCGGCGGAAAAATAGGTTGTGCGATGGAATTAAGCAATTCGCGGGCACTAATAGGAATTGGTTGGCGCAGGACAGTGGCAGTTCGCGATCGGAGGGGGAGGTCTTCGTGCTGCAGTGGACATGAAACAGGTTGATGATGATTAATGATGATGATGATGGAGTAGTCGATACGGTTAGTTTCATGAATTATTTCTTGTCCATACTGCGGGTATACTAACAATTTGATTACTAAGAAAGATTTTAATACCCAAAGATGCTCAAGCTAATGTTGAAATATTCAGATGTATGATTATATTGGTCAATGCAGTTAATGAATGTCACTTGAAGATGGGAAGAACAAAATGTCGTCTGGATAAACAAAGCTGCATGCTATCGCACATTGGAATTACACCTATCAAAATGTTAACTAAAGGTCGAGACAGAACAGAGCCTTTCCTAACTCACCTTGAATAGTTTGACGTAGATAAGCTACGCATGAAACGACAGGGGAGATTCGGTCTCATAATATACATTTAGGATGCAGGAAATCACTCTCAAGTAAAGTACCATGCTATAAAAAAAGAAACGCCGTCAACGAATTTGATGCTCCCAAATATCGCACGCAAAAAATATTAGCACCACGTAAATGAGAGCTGCGCGCAAGTTGCGTGCAGGCCGCATTATGCAGAGCCGCTAGTTGGGCTGGATGTTTTATGTGTATCCCATATAACAATCGCGTCATCTAGCTTAGGACACACACGACCAAGCAGCCGAGCGCCACAACAAAAATCGCCACACTATATTTTACATTGTCGCGAGAGGAAAGGCAAGAGAAGCTGCCTGGCAAACAATTGCACCTGCCTTCTCGTCAGACTTAGTTTCGGTTACTGACACTCCAGACATTACTGAATATCTATGCATCTGCCCTAAGACGCTCATGCTGTGTGTTCATTTGAGAGCCGACTGCATTTTTGCGAATCAGTGGTCTCGACTGCACTGTCACCAGATAATTTTCGTGCAGGAGCTATTGGGACCAGTGCAAGTATCAATTGGTGATGTGGTTTTCCTAAATTTACCCACATGGGACAGTAAGCTTTGAATTCAATAAGATGATTCCTAATAACGCTAAGCTCCTGTCTGTTAGATCCATGAAAGCTTTGTCAGATGACCACCTTGAGAACCTCCCTATAGTTACAGTAATAGTCATTGTTGCTTCTGTCAGTGAATAAAAAGCAATGGTTGGCATTCTTTCGTCAACAATATATTGGTATTTGTCTCTCAACTGCCCAACTTTACACCAATATTTCAGGCAGATTTATTGGCTATCATTGTAAATGTTAGATTACTTCCCTCATCTATTTGTACATTCGTAAGAATGACCGACTCCTTGTCGGTTCGTTCTACTGTAACAGTGCTAAATTCATCCACAATTCTCCCATAGTTTTATTCATCTATCATCCAACATTTATGCATCATCAGTTTGATATGGGTAGCAGGACACATGGGACTCATTTTAAACGAGTCAGCAGACGCACTGGCGGCAGCATCTATTAAAGGCCCGGTACTGAAGATCTTTAAACCTTCGGCGTACATCACGGCTGCAAGATTTACAAAATTTTGGGTCCAAGAAGAATATGATACCATTAGGTGTAAAAAAAAACACCAATTCTCAGCGCCTGTGATTCTCTTGGCACAGAAAGTAATGTTCAATAAGAAAATTTGAAGATTCATTCTCGAGAATGCCGTTGCCGAATACCAATGCTCAATTTTTATTCCCACAGGTGCAGTTGGCACCTTCTCCTCAATGTTTCTACTGTAACGAAGTAGAAGCATCGAACATTTCTCTAAATAGTGCCGTAGGTAGAACGTGCACAGTACACGACTTATATAACAGGTCGTTCGCCAACTTGGATTGGTCTTTACCTTCCCGTGATACTGTCTCTTGGGGTGTTGGCACTTGGACACTGCTATAGAAGTGTATGTGATGCCATATTTTAGTTTGTGAGTGACACGAAGACACTGCCACGTTGGTTTCATTGTTTTGCTTTCCTCAATACGAAAACACCAATAAAAACTTCAAAATTTAAACAGCCTGAAAATTCGTGATAACAATTAGTTTTCATTTATGATCATTTGTAAATTGCAAAATTTTGTTCAGTATTCTTCCCTTCTTACCTACTGCCGCCCGATTCATGGCCGATCCCCCGTAGCGGCTTGAGCCACATACGCAGGCACCGCAGCAATCCAAAGTGAAGCGGCCACAGCAACCAACGTCCTTCAAGTTATCTTCTACATCCGGCCACTCCAAAAATGGGCGCCAGGTTTGATGAGGATGATTAGGAAATGAACATGTAAAACATCCATGCAAATGCACTGCCGCAATAGTAAAGCACGCTTGAGTCAGATCTCAAGAAAGACAAGTGGATAAAAAAATGAATGTTGGAAAGAAGCTGATAACTAGCATCAACATGAGAGTGCGAAAAAGGTAAGTCATCGTGAGTAATAGGGCTTCAGCACAACTACGTGCACAATTTTCGGCACAGGCTTAGGACGGGAGCCGGGATCACTCTGTAGTTGGCATTCTTTTGGCTGTGCAAGAAAGCGTATGTACCTAAGTAACGGTGTACGAGTATTTCCGAGCGACCTCGTTGACGTATGGGGCTTGACAACCAGACGCGATTGCCAGCTCTGTACACGATCTCTGAGCGGAGGAGGTCAGCGGAGGAGGATGTAAAGGTGGACATCATAGCTGTGTTTACAATGAATACGCATTCGCGCATGATGAGAAGCAGCTTCTTCTGCCCTTTCGGCGAAGCAGTCTGCATTCTGGATAGCAGCTGCGCATGTGTGAGGCAATACCATTGCGTCCAACGTGGTGGTAACTTCCCGCTTGTACAGTAAGCGAAAGGGGTTGTGTTCTGTTGGTTTTCTTTAAGCGTAGTATTACAAGCGAACATTATGTATGGAAGCCCATCGTCCCAGCTCTTGGGGTCGACGGCGCCGTACATGGATGACATTTCAGCAGTTGCCTTGTTTAAGTGTTCGGGTAGGCCATTTGTTTGCGCATGGTACTCAGCATCTTCACGGTGCGCAGTGCCACTTAATTACGGGACTTCGTGCAGAAGCTCTGCTGGAAAGGGTGCGTCGCGACCTGTGATGACCACGGCTGGCACGCCATGGCGGAGAACGATGTTATGAACGAAGAATAAGGTAATGTTGCATGCAACCGTTATTCTCCGTAATAAGCACAAGAAGTTATACATTTGTTAAGGCAGAACAGTTTTACGGAGACGTTATAATTTATTATGCTCCGGGTGTGAAGTTCTAGAAAGAAAAATGTTTGTTCATAGCCAGGCGCACGACAATGAAAGGATAAACCCGACAAACCGCGTTTCCTTTCAATTAATGTACTTGCACCAAAGAAACCTTTCTGTGTAAACGCGCATACACCAACAAGCCTGAACAGTGAGTCTCCAGGTGTGGAATCAGCCAGCCGTCTGTATGAGACGCCTGGCTGCGCTGATATAATCACATGTCCATGTGAGCGTTGTTCACTTGGCTATAACGCCGGTTTGGCGGCTATATAGAACAGCAGGTGACACAACCTGGCAGCCGCAACCATACTTCACCTGCTGAGCTATGATTCGATGCGCGGTCGGGCTGACTCCACCGGCACTTCACATAATAGGGCTCCGCGTTAGTGAATTCGCCAACAGAGAACGAGCTTTTGCATAGAGTGACCGGCAGTATCCACAGGCACCTAGAATGACTGAGCGTGAGCCATTATCGCGCACTTATTCGTTCTTCTATTGTGGAGGTCCATCAACGATGGACAAAACACAGCCGTCAGTGTCTTGCTTAACCTTGTAGTCAGGGAATTGGGGATACAGCGAACGCCTAGAGAAGCAATTGGCTCTCTTTGATGAAAAGTAAATAATTTACGCGCTATCAAACACTCTCATCTTCGAAACGGTCCTATCGCACAACAATACAACGCTCGTAGCGGTCCTGAACATTTGTGAATATATCCTGGAGGTCTCTTCCAGAACCAGTGAAGCACCCTAGTTTGGTTTGAGCTTGATTTAGGCAATCTTGTAAAAATGCCAGCCTTTGAGCATTGTGTTACATTTTAAAGAGAGCGAAATAAATGGCAACGAATCTTTGCGAATCACTGTTGTTCACATCGAGTGTCATCACTTGAGACGAAGCTAAGGTGTAAGGGTACGACCCCTATACAATGCAATATTTACGATTGCCTTAATTCAGCATGAACCGCTGTAAGGTGCCAGACTCCTTCCGGTAATAAGACGTCCAAGATATAGTTAAGGTGCATTTGGACAGGATCCTGCGCGCAAGAGGGAGACAAAGAGGAAAAGATAGACTGTGTCCTGGAGCTCCAACTTTCGTACTAGCCTTACCGAATATTATCGCAATAATGAAGGGATGCTAGAAACGCTGCATTGTTTCACAAGCATACTATTTCAATGATGTTTGAATGTACATAAATAAATTACTTTCTTGAAAACCGAGACACTCCTGACAGTTTTTAAGCATGAAATGCTTTTAGCTTCATTTGTCGGCAACCTTCAAGTGACCTTGACCAAAATGCCAAAGCAGTTATCCGGGCTCTCAAACGAGAACATCCGGACAAGTTGAGAAAACAAAACGAGATAATCCAGGTAACCAGTCAAGACAATATTGCATATGCTAGTTACTTCCTAAAGAAGTTACAAAAATATTGCTTCTGTAATGGAGCGAACTGAGACAACATCCGTTCATTCGGCCGGCTGTTCTATTATGTGCCTCGTCATCTTCCGTCTGCCCACAACCGCCGTAGAAGCGCGCGAGCCAAAGTGCTTTTTTCTGTTTATTATGCTCGGCCACGATGGTGAATAAAGCTCAAGTGGTTGCAAGGGCTCGGTGGTGATTGAAAATAGTTAGTTAACTTATAACTCGTTAACTGAAAGTCGTTAACGCCACCCTGTGAGAAACTAGCTTCTCAGGGGGTCGCCACTGAATGTTACATTCGGGTAGCATGTCTCGCCGGCGGTTAACTCGTCGCACCTGGCAAAGTAAAACAGGAGACATTGTACAGTGAACCGCTACAGGCCGCACTCACGCGTCGTGCAAAGAGCTAAGCCCTGTGCCGAACCGTCGCATGCTTCTTCTCAACGTTTCCACTGATTGATCTAGGCTCGCCGTTGCGCTCGATTACGCCAAGCTTGATGGAAAACTACGTTCCTTGCTCATCTGGTCTTTTGCGTGTCCTTTGCGGTGTTCTGCACGCCTGGTGCGTTTCATCGCGCGCGGGCAGGTATCAACGGTGATGAAGTTAAGCGAGACCTCTCTAAGCGTGGTGTGGACGGCCACGAATTTAGCAAACGACTGCGTGGGCATAGAACGATGTGGCTCCGGCGAGTCAGGTAGCATCTCCCTGCTGCGATCCGTGGAGAGGTCGGGTTCCTAGAAGGATAGCGTTGGCGCCTCCGTACGTGCCAGAGATGATTTGTTTGGGCGCAGCTTTACAGAATACTGTGGCCCTAAAATGGTCTCAGTCTCTCGGACGCTGGTGCAGAGTCCAAACCCACGGGGGTATAAACGGCTCGCATTCGGGGTCTACCTATCTAATTTTGTTATAGCGCAAGCTTGACACGGACAATATATAGCGACGAGAACGAGAAATAAATCTGTTGTTGAAAGTAGCGCTGTGTGTGTCAAATGTGCCGTCTGTTGTCCGTGTCAAGCTTGCGCTATAACAAAATAAGATATGCCGTACCAACAAGCCCCTATTGCTATCCTCGTCGGGGTCTAAAGCGGGGCAAGTGGCAAGGCAATCTGTCAAAACACTCCCGAGTGCAGCTGCAGTAGTGAGGTGCTGCGAATTCCAATCTCCGCAGCACTGCTGCCGTGTGGAACGAACAGCGGTGACTTTCTGCATGTGTAGAGGGTGTGATGGAGCCGATGGTGTCGGTTTGTGATGCGTCGCTCAGTGGTGGGTGACGCGGGAGCCGTAGTCGCCATGCGCTTCCCACTGTCTTCGGTGGAGCCGACGGTGACACCCGGTGAGTTGGCGTTTGCGGCGGGGCAGCCAGTGGCTTTCTCTGACGAGGCGCTACTGGGCCCGACTGCAGCGTCAAAGTGGTGTACCGCAAGGTGGTGGCCGCAGAGTAGTGCCGGTCGGGCTCATCGCCGACATGCATGAGCGGGCGGAAAACGGCTATCAAAGCTGCGCTCCATTTTGCCCAAGACCGGTAATCGTGGCCTCCGTAGTTATTCCACGCCTTTGCGCCACCTCGAAGCCGCCTCGCTGCAACCAGCCATATCGTGTTGTTGGGCAAGCATGGCGAGTGCCAAGCGCATTGGCTGCTTGCACTCTCAGAACTGGGTCATTATGAAATCCGTGGAGCTCCGGTAGTTCTGAGGCAGCCGGTGATGCTATGGTTGCAGACGGCAAGCCTGAGGTGGAAGAAACAATGCAGTTCAGCTGCTGCGAGAGCAGAGAGGTGGCTCGTATGACGTCCGTTAAGCTTCGGCTGAGCCGCACGGTGAGCGAGGGGTGGAACTCGTACACAATGAGGAGGGGGCAGCGGCCACTGTACTCGTGCCAGCCGGACCAGTCACCAAGGAAGCGTGAACAGCATCCGTTGAGTCAGGTTTGGTGGCGGCCGCGGTAATCACGATAGGCGGAAGCATGGCCAGGAAAACGCGTACGGCATTCCTTCACCATCTATTGGTCGATGGGACGTTCAGCTGCTGTGTCAGCATGAAGAAGACTCGGGCAAGTTTGGCGGTGCAGTCCTGCCATGAAGTCACCATGGAGGCTTGAACGCTGTCCCCGGGTGGTAGTGACTGCGATCCCGAAAAGAATCCGCCGCTTCGAAGGAACTTGGACAGAGGAGCATTAAGACTCGGTTGCTCCGCATTTCATGTCTGCGCCATGCTAAAGGAGCGAACAGAGACAACACCCGTCCGCTCGGTCGGCGGTTCTATTACCTGACTTGTCATCTTGCGTCTGTCCGCGCTCGCAATCCGAGCGCGTGATCCCAACTGCTTCTTTCCTTCATTACACTTCCGACTTCTTCCTCATGTTTGTTCACAATATCGCTCAAGATGTAAGTTCTAGTACGCTGAGGTTTCATTTTCCCTTTCCTATAGCGACGTTCAAAAGACACATACAGGGCACTACACACTTGACTGTCATCTTCTGGCCCTAAGTCTCTTCTGAACCCCAGCGGACCGGGAGTTCTGTGGCGCGTCCGTTGCGCCGCGAATGGCCGTATGACCGAGATGATACTTGCAATGAGGTTCTATCTGTGACAGCAAACTGTTGCGTCCAAATGGACGAGTGCACACTATGGAGTGGCGTGGTGTGATGTGGTGGGATGTGCCATTGCGAACATGCACTACACCCATTTCAAGACTGTGGCAATGAATTATCCCCAACCGATATGCACAGTCGTTAGCCATTTCATGCTCACTTCTCTCGTTTACTGGAGAACCATCATTTCAGAACGCAGCGCCCGTTCCTGCGTTTCGCGTCGCCGTTGAGCCTCGCCGCTGGGCACGCCGCAACCAAGGTGACGCGCTGCTCTAGCGGCGCGCACTCTGTCCGATTTGGCAGTCGTAGCTGTAGGAAGGAGCTTGACTCTTCGTCGGGACTTAGGAGAGCAGGATTTATTTCCTGAATTTACATTTTAAACAAGACATATATCGACAGGCTAGGGTGACTCCCATATGGAGCCCGCAAGACTAACATACAGCAAACAGCTTACGAGCAGAGTACATTTCGAGCATGACAACGAGCACTCAGCTCACCACGACGAGCACTACAACGAGCCCTGAACAATGCAGTTGTTCTCTCGTGAGCTACGGAGCTCGCCATCCCGAGAACTACTCTCAACTGCATCGTCCAGCTGGCATTTCTCTTCGGCACGGAGATCTGACTCCACGTGGGTGCTCGTGTCTATCGGGTCAGCAGTACTCTTTACTTCGCTAGCAACCTCGATAACATTACAAGCGACGCACACGTGCGGTAACTGTGCCAATTTGTTCGCAGCTGGCCTAGCTGTCTCTACAGTCATCTGTTGGCACAGCACCTCGTCGCTCTCACTCTGGCCTTTAACGGCCTCTGCTGCCACTAAGGCATTGTTAGCTGCTAGCACTTCTAGTTCACTTATGAACGTGCTGCTAATCTCGCAGGTGCTACTCCTTCTCTCGGCTGTCGACTGAAATCTGCTGTCGACATCCTGCCACTTTCGCTGCGTCCAGCCTACAGATTTTTCAAGCCGCTGTTGACTTTGCTCGATTAACTGCTCAAAACCTTCAATCTCTATGTTCAGTGCATCAATGTACTGCCTCGTAACTCCTGTTAAGCCTTCTTCCTGCGAAATAATTTTTAGTTTCTGCCTAGCTTTTTCCCTTCATCTATGAATGTGCAGCCAATCTCACAGGCACTACTCTTCTCGTTGGCTCTCGGCGAAAATCCGCTAGATATTTCCTCATTCTTGTGCTCTGTACTGCCTACAGAATTTTCTGACAGCCGTTGTATCTGTGCCTTTAACTGATCAAAATATTGTAGCTCTTTTATCAATGCTGCCTTCTCTCTCTCGTACGTTTGCTTACGCTCACGCTTACGTTACTGATACTCACGTTCACGTTCATTCTCGCGTTCTTGACGCTTGCGCTCACTTTTACGTTCACGACGCTCACGCTCCCGTGGTTCTTGTATCACCTCCCAAGCAAGCTCAATGCTTTTATCATCATTGCCACTATCTTGAATCGCCTTTTTGATAGCTGGCGCTTTCATCTGTTCGTCCGCCTCAACTCCCCAAATCGTCGCACACCAACAACAAGTCTAACCTCGTCAACCTTCTAAGATCCATGGCAGCTGCCCCGACTGGTGGTTAGAAGTGTTTTCCTTAATTAATTTGTGCAAACGCACATTGCAACAAATTCCCGATTCCCAGAACTATAAAAATGAACACACAGCATTTCAGTCTGGCGAATCAAAAGGCAAAAACCACGCGCTTACCTACGGTTGCAGCACCCTGCCATCTGGCTCATTGGTCCGCTGTTCCCGGTTCCTCAGGACTCCCTGGGTCGAAGAGTCGCTCTTCTTCGCTACTCCCAGTTTCTTAGGACCTCTTTCGACGAAGGCTCTCTCTTCTTCGCTCTTCCCGGTTCCTCGCGACTCCTTTGGACGAAGGCTCTTTTTCACTGTTCCGGGTTCCTCAGGACTTCTCTCGACGAAGGTTGATCCTTAGCGCTGCCACCAGTTGTAGCATTCGGAGGCGATCCCACCTCTGCCCCCAGTTGTAGGAGTTGAGGAGGACGTCGGGATGAAAACTTGGGAGGTTTATTTACATTATTTACAGTGAGAGTCAATTAAAAGTCTTAAAGTCATTACGGGCCGGCAGCAACTCGGACGCTGCGGCCCGCGGCAAGGAGCTCGAAAGAGAAGAATCAAGGAATGCTCTAGAAATCCTCGGTTCTTCCTTAATTTCTTCCTGCTTTTGCCTAATTGGTTCCTGTTCCCGTTTTTTCTTTAGAATTCGTTTACTCATTTGTTCTATGAATTTTGAATCATTGTTACTTTATAGAATTGTCTTAGGAATTTCTTCTTCCGTCAAGTCCTCCTCTACGTCTACCTCGATTTCCTCACACAACCCCAACAGGTCAGCTCTCATCAAACACATTAGGACCATGATCGCTAGTTTAAGCTTTGGCTCTGCTGTAACACAATACTTGCTGCGATACCCACGCAAATCAAAATACAAGTAAAAGATGCCAGCGAATCAAATCCAAAAACACAGAGAAATTGAAGCCTGGTAAATCTGACAGCCAAAACCAAACACTTACCCACTGAAGCAGCACCATATCACCAGTCCTTCTCCGCCGTACCCAGTCAGTTGCAAGAGGTGGTCAATCTCACGTCACCCCCAACTTGATCAGGATACCGGTCGGTCACCATGTGCCAACATCCGTCAGATGCCGTTGCTGTCTCCGAGTCGTAGGCTCATTTAGGAGCCGTAGGCCGATCTAGGAGCCGTAAGTCGATCCCACCGCTGCCATCAGATATTAGATTCGTCGGAATATCCCACCGCTGCCACCAGTTGTCCGATTTGGCAGTCGTAGCTCTAGGATAGAGCTTGACTCTTCGTCGGGAGTTAGGAGAGCAGGATTTATTTCCTGAATTTACATTTTGAACAAGATAAATATAGACAGTCTAGCGTGACTCCCATATGGAGCCCGCAAGACTAACATACAGCAAACAGCTTACGAGCACACAGCTCACGAGTACATTTTGAGCGTGGCAACGAGCACTCAGCTCACCACGACGAGCACTGCAACGAGCACGCAACGAGCACGCTCTAGCAGCCGGCAAACGCTGCTTATGAGCACTTGGTCCCCCTTGATTCCCAGTGGACGGAAACGTTCGTCCAGTCATCGTTCGACGTCACCGTAGATGACCCGCCCTTTTGGAGGAGGGCTCACAAACACGTGTTGCACAGGTTTCAGTGCCGCACACACACAGGTGTAAAGATCCGGAGCCGACGTCAGAGGGGCTTCGTAGAACTCTGCTTCATCCCGGGTGGCGCGGCCGGGTACCACATTCCTGAGCTGACCCCGCGCCACGTGGCTGCCGGTTTATTCGCAGTTCTCTGAAGTGCGCCCCGTCCGGTTGTTAGGAACACGTGCAGCGGGCTGAAATAGCTGGCACGTTGTCACCCCGTACGGCCATTCCTAACAACTCCTGCTGTGCTCCAAAGCCGGAGTTCCCTTGTGCTCCCTGTGCAACTTGTGCTCCCTTTGGAGCACAACTTCCCTTGTGCTCCAAAGCAGGATTACGTGTTCTCGCCTATCCTCTCGCCCACTTCCTCCTTGCAGCACCGTTGCGGTGACTCTCGCCGCTACCATCTAGTAAACCCTCGCCGTTCCTTTTCCCTCTGTCGCGGCACTGCCACGGTGCCGGCAGCGGGCGCTCCTTGCCACCTCGCGCGTGATTCACGGCTCTCCACTGCTACGTATCGGCGTCTCGTGGCTGTACGGATCTTAGCCGTATCTCTCGCTTCCCCGTTTGCGATGCGCGTTTCTCAGTGGCACTTGTTGCCTCTGACAGTGAATGCACCTGGCTGTCCTTCTCCCGTCTCCAGTATTGCCCTATACTCCCCCTTATCTGGCGCAGTGCTGTTGCGGTTACTCGAAAAACAGTTTAGTGCTGAGTGTGTAACTTCTTCTCAATACCCCTGTTATCCACCCGTATCCTCATCCCACATGAGAAGAAACAATTGATATTACTTGCTAGCGCGCCCCCCCTCTTCGTGGCGGTTACCTACTATAAGATGGCGCGTCGCCGGAGCGCCTGCTCAATTGCCGCGGATAGTGGTGTGGGGTGCCCATTCCTAAACACTGTTTTGTATGCGGTTTCCTGTTCAGAATCAGAATCAGAATCAGTTTATTTATGACAAGAATTCGGATAATTACAGCTTATGTATTCACAGAAGGAGTTCCCGTAGTTTGAAACTGAATTAGGACCTGCTGTGCTGGCATACTCACATTTTTTTCACAGCGGGAGGCCTAAGCTTGCGGTAATATTTGCTCAGTTCTAGCTGCTTGGAGAAGCTCAACCGACGTAAATACAAAATGGTGTCAAAAGTTTGAGCAAGATAGTGGCGCATTGCGCTGCGTAGTGTCGTCTCTCTTCTGTCCTTGTTCGCAGGCGCTAAATATGTTTTCCAAGATAGTGGGTTCGTATTTTCAATGGCCTTCGAAAAGAGGTAAGACAGAGAGATATTCGCCGGTGCTTGCTCAAACCAATCGTCCACCGCCTTTACGAAACCGCTACACTTTTGGTACTTTTTAATGTAGGAAACGTCTAGCCTAACAGGGTCGTTGCTGTATATTTTAAACCTCGTTTCTAAACCATTGATGTGTTTCGAGATTGTTAAAAAGTTTACTGAAGCGTCTTTTACGGAGATATTCGTCTTTACGCGCATAAGTAGAATAACAGTGGTTTGGTTTGATAACAGCACCGAATGCTGTTGCAGAAAATTTTGGGTAACAAAAAGAGTGTTTCTAAGTTCATCAGCCATCACTTTTCTGTGTTTGTAAAGTAAAAGCATTCAATATACCTTATAATATATCTGGCAGAAGATTACAGCTTAACGAACTCACTTCCCCATCGAGGTATCAATATACTACGTACAAAACCTCCGAAAATGCAGCAAAATTTTTGTTGGTTGTACTTTTTTAATGATGACAGTTTTCTATTTCGTGAATAACTCAGATGAGGTCTCTTTATCAATGACTCATAGAGATAATGTTTGTTCTTTTATATATATCAATAGTTTTTTTATCTTAGATGTTTGCAGTGAATTTCGAAGCGTTGCTTCATTTCTGTGCAGCGAAATTATCGTAACCTAGACAATGAACTTACTTAGCTATTTAAATAGCTCCCCGTTTCATCCTCTAAACAAGTGATATAAGCGACAAATTAGGCCAGCCTGTGTTGAAGAGAGAGGAAACGCAAAAGAATTCTGGACTGATGCTTTGTGAAGAGCATTTCGCTCAACTTAAACCAGGTGGCGAGACCAGTGCACTTCGCTCCCCCTATGTGCAGAGCTGCCTGTGATACTGAAATGTGGAGTGAGCAGCGGCTGTGCACATCCCTCATATGCTGGACGATGAGTAAAATGACTGACATAGGGTCATTCGAGTTCTGGCTCCCCTTTGCGGCTCCACAGTTAACATTTCTCACGATAAAAAGAAAACAAAAATATTAGCTCATCGTACTATTCCGACAAGCTTTACCTTACCATAATGCGTGATTGTACGAGCACACCGGCCAAGGACTAGTAGATAAGCACATTCTAAGTTCGCTGTCGCGTGTTTCTAAATTAACTATCCGTTCAAACATACGAGTACGTTATCGCGGTTGCAATCAGTAGTCATCGTTCACCCGATATTACATATATTACGATATTACATATTACATATTGAAGAACCCTGGGAAGCCAAAATTAGGCCAGATTGCCACACTATGGTGTGCCCCATAACCACGTCGTAGTTTTGGCGCGAATGTCCTCTGAATTTTAACTTCGTTGGTGGCACTAAACGTGATACGTGCTCCACCACTGTGCCTTAATTGCCAGGAAATGATTAAATTGAGTGTGAGGTCAACACAAAACATAGTTTGAGAGCCGAAAACGATGTGCTTCTTCACACTGTCACCTCGCTCTCGCGATGGAATCATTCAGATGACTGCGATGAGCCGCTCAATGATTTCAATGCATAAAGTTATCCGAGGACGAGCAGAGCGAACAAAGCGCGCCTACGTGGTGTAACATCTTGGTAGGCGCTATGATGAGTGCAAGTGCTTCAACATTGCACCGCACATTAAGAGTGTCTATTTAATGACTTATTGCAGTTTTTTTTCTCAAATGTTATGGTAGACACGTATATTTCCATACTCTATGTTGTCATCAGACTGCAATATATATTAGCCATTATAATGGCTTTAGAGTGGGGCACAATTTTTCCCTCCAGCATGCATATGAACATCAGATGAACCACAACAAAGTTTTGCCGTTTCATATATCTTCCTGAAAAGAAGTGCTAGGGACACGATTTTATAAGCAAAAACTAGTTTTCGAATTTGTCATTGCACAGGGGGTTCCTGGGTGCATTGCTGAACGATACCCGGAGACCATGTTGTCACATGTGCTAGAAGAATATTGGGATTGAGCATAGGCCTGAGGACACTTATATTTTTTACGGCCTACCTTAAACAATAGAGGTGTATATTTTCGAAAAATTGCAAGCTTAGTCAATGCGAATGAGAAAAGCAACCAAATCAATGTATATATCCACAGGCAGTTCCGACAGTGAGCCCCCACTCCCGTGGTATACTTCAACTGGGCAGCCTTGGGATTTAAAGTTTAACTATCATCAAAACGACCGCTAACCACTACCGCATAGGTTCAATCAATGTAGCGCGTTCTGAATCCCTATAGCGCACGCGCGTGTCCGTGCGCGCGCACACGCACACGCACACACACACATAAAATAATTATTATGCTACAACTGTTCTAAAGACCAGATTCTTATGACCACGCTTGTAAGTCGTAATGGTGGGCATTCTACTAGCGAATGCGACCAGATAGGGCTAACAGCCCTGCGAACAAACAGCTTTCTGAATTCAATCTCTTGACGAATTTCCGATCCATTTAGTGCACTTGAAGCACGTTGAAACCATTGGTTAACCCCTTACTGCAATATTATTTTTTTTTTCTGGTGAACAAATCGGACATGCTTTTTGTAGGCCCTATATGCCGAAACCAGCCTCGTTTTCTAAAAAAAGGAACACCTCGTTGTACATATATGAATGGGAAATTGTCGCGAATCTTTATGACACACCATGCAGCTACGGGCATATTTTTTTACCGTTGAAAGAGCGAGTAGAATCACAGATGACTTCCAAAATATAACAGAATAATTGAACAAACTTGACACGTTGCTTAAGATATGAAGCGCATTTCTCGCCGCTGCAGCTGGTACGTGTTTCATTTATATTTTATGATGTCTTTCTTGGTTGGCTATATCATACCTTCAACAACAAGGCGGGATCATTTATCGACCTCCGTTTTATATTACCCTTTCTACGGGCATGCAAATATTCAAAATGTTTGAATAGCGAGTCGAATAGTTTACGATTTGATTGGGTCTTCAAATTGAATTCACTATTCGTAAGTGCGAATATATATCGAATACTTTTCAAATAGTTCTAAACGTCGAATAAACCCCCAAAAACATAGTCTAGTACATTATAGCATTACCCGCAGCGGCGCCTTTAGCAGCTATGGCGTTGCAATGCTAAGCACGAGGTCCTGGGATCAACTGGGCGGCCCCATTGCAATTCGGGCAAAATGCAAAAAAACACACGTGTCCCATGTATTGGGGGCACGTTAAAGATCCCCTGGTAGTCAGAATTAATGCGCCGTCCCCCACTACGGCATACCAAATAATCAAATCTTCGTTTGGTACGTAAAGCCCGATAACTCATAGTATTGCATGGTATAGCCGGCATAGTATAGACATAAAACAAGAGATCTTGCGTAGTAGACCAGGCCGATTCACTTAGGTAGCTATACTTTACACGCTGTACAGGCGATCGTTCGACCTTTCTGAAGAGCCCTGTGCACCTTTTGCATGCTTAGGAACTACCGTTTGCTCCGAATGATCCATTTGTGCTTTTAATAAACAATTGTTCACAGCATACTTTGTAATAACAGAGACTTGCTAATTTTAGGAATACTTGGATGCGACCAACGTTTTATACTAGTTTTGATAACCACTCTTCACTATTACAAAACTATTTGAAAGGCATTCTACATTCTATTCAAGTCGATTCGCCTCTGGCATTCTGGACTTCACCCGCCGTAATTACGTAGTGGCTATGGTGTTGGGCTGCTGAGCACGAGGTCGCGGGATTGAATTCGGGTCACAGCGGCCGCATTTCGATGGGGGCGAAATGCGAAAACACCCGTGTACTTAGATTTAGGTGAACGTTAAAGTACCCCAGGTGGTCAAAATTTCCGGAGTCCCCCACTATGGCGTGCCTCAGAATCAGAGAGTGGTTTTGGCACGTAAAACCCCATAATTAAATTGTATAAATTAACTCTTAAAAGCGCATTTGATTAGGTGTCAAGGACCGCATTCGCACGCCCCAAAGGTTTCCCTTTGCATGACATTGCGAGTTTCACGCAAGCCAAAAGAAAACTGTCTTCGTCATCGGAGAGTTACTTGCTGCTTCTATTGTTCTTGCCTCTAGGAATATGGCTGACTCCACGCTATCTTCATCGTAAACACCCCAAGGATTTTCGTTTTCCTAACGTTTCTGCACCAATGCAGGCGGTAAAGAAATTATATCTGGGGCAATTAATAAATTTAACCGTCAAATTTCTTCTTTTTCACGGAACCGTACCTTTACTGTCCTCCTCAAAAAAACCTTGAACTGCATGCTTTATCATTTGTGAAAAATGCTTGTCAAACAGAACCATCCGAATGCATTTCAGAATCGAAACATCATAGTGGGCTATGGAAAGATTCCGGTATTTCTGGTGGGTGAATTTCAATGGCACAAATTGTATAAATAAGGTGTTTATTTATGAATTTCTAGCACGTTGTGCGAAGAACCGCCCGCATGCATACTATTTAAAGGAAAATACTTAAGCTATCTTTTCAGTGTAAAACTCGCTGTTTATGTCGCTGCTAGAGAAGACACATTCTGAATGAATATGCACAATCTTGTTTCTTTTGGAATGCATTGTCCAAGAAGAATGGCAACTTTGAACATCATGCATGATACACAGTGTGGTGTAAATAGGAATAATATGTGGAGTATCCACACTTGCTGGAATTCGATTTCACTATAAAATATGTCGTAAGAGCTGTTTGAAAATATAGACCCTGATGCGCAATTGCCTGCACTCATGCGCTTTTCTCAAGCAGTATAAATGCCGCTTCACGAAAGAGATGCGTAGTTAAAGAGGGTGCCTCTGCTATTGTGCACCGATTCCCTAAAAAAACTAAGCCTATGACAGCGGCATCAAATATGTGTGGTGTTAAGAGCGTCCTAACGCGCCAGCAGATTTCTATTTTTGTCTTCACATACGTAATTGTCATAAAACGCTACTTGTGTTACCAATGTACTTAAGAGCAATATAAAAGCGGTATCCTTTAGGACGCATGCAAAATAATTAGCTCCATTGCAGTCTTTTACATCGCTCGTTCTTTAGCGTAAAAGGAGTCCTAGTTTCAAGCACGCTGCAAAATTGGCCGAATATATATATATATATATATATATATATATATATATATATATATATATATATATATATATATATATATATATATATATATATATATATATATGTATTCGTATGGTACTTATCGAGTATATTCGCATTCACTTTAAAGAGTGTGGGACTTTCACCCAGAACTTGAAAAATTGATTGCCACAGAAAATTATTAGGCAGCTATACGAAGTAAGCATAGTAGTTTAATAAGCCGTAAATATTTGTACACATTCGCTCACTAAATAAACAGCAGTTATGGTGTGATCAGTAGCACAGCTAAACATGAACAGACCTCACTAGAGGACACCGTATATTCGCTGTCAAAATACTCGCGAGAGGAAGAGCGGAAGCAGCAGGGAGCGAGTTGACCGTGCTGCCTCTCGCTTCAACGCTAACTAAGCAGCGCAAACGCTGCGTGCAAAATGCCATGAGCCCTCGTCGCGCCAACACTTGGTACCCTCCGCATAAAACTTTCACGCTAAGACCCGCACGGTCGCGCCATACGCAGCCCCTTCCGCCGTAGAATGCGCTCCCCTCCTTCCTGCTGCCTTAAGAGGAAGCTTTAGCTCGGGTGCTCCTATCTAAATACATGTAAAAGGAGAATTCTTTTTTCTCGGCAACCACTGCACCAAATTTGACGAGGTTTGTTGCATATAAAGTAAAAACTTAAAATCTGGTGATTGTTGGTTTCGAATTTTCGAGTTAGGTCGTCAATTTTTTATTTGAAATTAGCAAAAATGGCAAATTTTAAAAAACGAAACTATGAAACAACTCTAACTCAACAACGAAAAATGATAATACAATTCTGTGAATTGCATCTAATAGTACATCTAAAGCGGACAAAATCTGATATGTTACACATGAATATATAAAAAATTTAGTAATATAGAAATACAGCTTTTGCAGAACCCTTGTAACCAACGTAACAAATTCAAGTAAGACGTGAAATTACAAACCGAATTTGCCCGCTTTAAATGGTCTAGTGGATGTCGTTTACACAACCGCGATATCAGTTTTTGATGCAGAGCTATGAATTTGTAAACTTCGTGCTTCTATTTATTTCCAATGGTCGAATAAATATTTGAACATCTTTTTAACAAAACTCAAGCCCTAAATCAAAATTCCGCTTGCAACAGTCACTAGATATTAACTTTTCCTCTCAGATGCAATATATTTCATTAAAATTGGTCCAGGGGTTATCGCAGAAAAGCGTTTTTGCGTTGTACATGTATTTGAATTGGCCGCGTTGGAGTTGGGCCCGAGCTAAAGCTACCTCTTATCGCAACAAAAGACGGCGCGCTTCCGCCCCGCTGCGCCTTCCTCTGTTGTGCGTGCGGAGATTAAGCCAGCGCCCTTTGCGGCTCAGCCTCGAAGGCTTTCACTAGCACCTACAGCATGCGGCCGCAATCTTAGTGCGCTTGGAGTTCATACCACACATCACGCCGACGATGGAGTAAATTCGATGGGATTATCCATATAATGGCTAAGCAATAAAAAAATTAAGAGTGTCGGACGGTGGGATTGAAACCTCGGCCCTCTAGCTCAGCAACCTGACACTCCAAATAAAAAAAAAATAAGGCTGCAACCACACGCACACCTCTCTCGTGCCTGCGTCAACTAGCTCTTTGCGATGATCACCGCATCTTGATTATCATGATTCTCATACTATGGCACATAACCAGAACGGAGGTTCCGTCAGAAATCGTGTCAGCGTGTAGATTATGATGATGATAACCACCGCACAATTGCACGCGTCCCCAATGGGGAGTCGAGCAGGAAGCAAGAGGTACTAAACATCGTGCCACGCCAGCAGCGTTGACATGGTCGCCAAGTGTTCAAGATGATTACGTATTCATTAACGTGACACGTACCCGCAACAGGCAATCGGCGAGAAAGCGAGGGCCCACGTTAATTTTGGTGATGGTCATTTGGATACAAAGGCTGGTACCCGGATTCGTCCACAAGTAGGATGGATGTTTGGAAAAAAAACTTCATTGAAAACCGTCCAAAGTGTAACGGTCCGGGTTCAGGTCTCTCATGCGGGGACTTCGAGGCCTTGCCTCGTCGCCACCTCTCGGGTCCGCTGGACTGCCCACTCTTGTATCCTGAGGCTGGAGTGCCGAAGAGTGGCGGTCCACTTCAGTGCAAGAGCCGCCGGAGCCACTCCCATTTCAGCTGATATAGCAGGACGCTCCCACAACATGTGCGAGAGCATTGGTCTATAGTTGGATGACATAACTTGCAAAGAGCACTCTGGTATTGTGCCTGGAATATGTACCACAATCGCACCGCACTGGCAGGGGTGTATGCCTGCAGGTGTCGCAAGGCAAATTCCTGCGACGTACCAGTTTGGGTGAAGTGGGGGCAATATCCACCTGCCTAGCTGGTAGTGCTTGGTGATGTCGTTCTAACTGAATAAGCGTTTTCACGTGTTTCGCACGAGGAGGTCTGAACTCGAAGAGGTGGGGTCAACTCTGCGCGCCGGCTTAGTTCTCGCGCATTGCGGTGTTCTACCTCGTTCAAGTTAAGGGGGCCTTCGTCAGTGGGGGTGCCGACGTGCACTGAGAACCACATGATAGTGGTGCTATCTAAGTGCTGTCGACTTGCTTTCCTTTGGATCTGGAGAGCTTCGCAGGAAATGCACCCCCGTGCGTAGTTACGAACTGCGGATTGTGAATCACTAAGAACTACCTCACAGAAGTGGTCAGTAAGCGCAAGCGCAATCGCAACCTATTCCGCTGTTTCTGGGTATTCGGCGCTGGCCATACACGCTTGCGTAAGCCGGGAGTTAGCATCTATCACTACAACCGCGAACCGGTGTTTTTTAGTGTTCTGCCGCGTCGACGAATCGCGTAGTCCTCTTCCCACCAAAAGAGTGCAGCAGTGCCTTCGGGGTGCACGTTTCGAGGGATGCGCTCGATGATCAGCGTGTGTCTGATGGAATGGCCTGCTGCTGACCATGTTGCACGTGGTAATTGAAGCCGATTTTCTGCAGGATATACCGACCCGTGGCTGTCAGGGACTTGTGTTTGAGTTGCGAGGCTCTTTGCGCGGCCACGATTTCCTCAAGCGTACACTATAACCCCAGCTGTAGCGGAGGAGCAGTGCTCGTAGACTACCGTAGGCCAGGGGCGATCGTGTAAATCTTGCGTATAAGCGTGTTCAGTTTCTCCCTTTCGGTGACATTCTACTTGTAGAAGGCAGCCATTTAAGTAATGTGACTGATTGCGAAGGAGTGTATGGGGCGCATCCCGTTGTGTTCCTTCATGAACGTGTCCTTATTTCTAATGCATTTTGTCGGGCGGCTAGCCGCTGTTACTTTGCCTTTGATCTTGCAGATAGATTCTGCGTTTGACCCGTTGGCTGCTATATGCACGTCGAGAACTCTGCGAAAACAGGAGCTGTCTTGCGTATAGAGGAGTATTTCCTCACATTGGCGCGATTCGCCAGTAGGTTTGGGTTGGCGACGCAGGCGACAGAGGAGCAGCTCCGGTTTGAGTGGAGGTAACCAGAGACCCGTGTCTTGGAGGTAGGTTTATACGGCAGAGACCGCTACTTGTCAGGTGCATTCTCTGTGACCGTCGCTGCCCTTGTCGACCCACAGGATGATGTCGTCTGGATACAAGGCGTGGTGGACACCGTCAGTCTCGTTGAGGTAGGCCAGGAGACCCGGTATCTCGAGGTTGAAAAGGAGCGGGGATATGACCGCCCCTTCAGGAGTGCCGGCGCTTCCTCGTGCATGTTCGTAGGAATTCACTCTCTCGACTGCGAGGGTGGCACGTGGGACATGTATGTTAGAGCGATGCCAACTAGCTATGTGTGATGACTGCTCCGTGTTGATAAAAATCATGATGTCCACACGATGACCAATAGCCACAAAGCAACAAAAGTCAGGATAGAGCATTTTTGGTGCTCCATCCCCTTTTGGGGGCACAGAAGTGACCGTCCACAAAGTTACTAGGCGGCGCAGCACATGCCCAAAGCCAGGACATCTCCTCAGCTGCCTTTCCTGCCGTTTCAACACGGCTTTTCATGTGGCCAGCCCTTGCTCTCTCCATCAGCGGGCAACAACTAGCATGACCAGGCCAGCATCCCCCCTCTACATTCAACTGCTGCGGGTGAAGAACTGTGAGCCACCGCTCCTAGATGGTGCCACCGTATGCAGCCGAGTGTGAGCTATCCGGCGATAAAGCAAGAGAAGCAGCAGCAGAAGGTGGCAACCACGGTCAAGGAAGTGCGGGTTGGTCGGCACAGAAAGCTTCCCTTCGACAAGAAAAGGCATATTAAACTCTATTTCGCATATAGGAAAGAAATAGACTGCCTCATGAGACATGTGTGTGTGTGTGGACATATGAAGTGAAGTTTTCGAGATACAAATATTAGTAGCAAAGAACGGCAGTCTTGTTTATTACTATTTATCTCCCTTAATGGGCATAAGTTTAAAAGTTATACTTCAAACATATACTTTTCTAAATGCAGACGGCAATAAAGCCCTACGAACGCAGGTAATCGCAATTGACTGCAGTGGCAACCCCTGTCTAGGTGGCCAAATGTAATGCCTGGCCTGACCAAATGCGCCAGGCGTCTAAACGCGCTAGCTTGCTTTCCCGCAATAAAGTGCTTGCTATGGCGCTTGTCGACGCCCGCGCCCATGGTATAACGGTGCCAATATCATATTTGTGTGCTAAAGGTCCTGTGCTCGTATATTGCCATCGGACAATCTTATTAATGTATATTTAGTTATATATAAAAATGTACTGTTGAGTTACCCAAGTCACCGTGTCGTTTCAAGCCAAAACGACATCGTTTACGCAAATTCATGTACTAATCATCATTCCGATGCTAGCTGAAATGCCCTGCTAGCAGGTCCCGTAGACACTAGTACCACAGTACCCTCCACTAATTATTATATCAAGCACGTATGCTTGAAACGGTAAACCACTACATTGCTGCACGCTTGCTACATGGCACCACCTTCCTGTCAAACGCCTTTCGCATTAGAAGCAAGATACGTACGAACAAGTGCCTCGAACTTCAAAAGAAAGATTCGCTTTAAAATGAAGAAGCGCAAGACTATAACATTTGTCACATTGATTAGCACACGTATACGAGGGCACATGCGCGTGCCAGTTTCGTTCACGCTCAAGATGCAAAAATCAAATTTATAGCATTTAATTAACCGCTTCACGCATATTCAAACATTTGCTTTGGATCTACGCTAGTTCGCAGAGTGTTCGAAAACGGCACTATTGCGGTGTTTAGACGAAAATACGTGGCCAATATTTATTTTACGGGCACCTTGAAAAACCCGGAAGGGCAATATCAACGTAGCGCGGTGCAAAGAACTTAAATTTATGCTTTAGAATGCGTTCTAAAGCGTAATATTTTACTGCCTGCTACAGCCACAAAATTTTGAATGCAATTTTTTTCATATTATTAGAAACTATGGATTTTGCGCTTTGCAGTTCGTATGAGAGTCAAGCAGATCATAGTGACATTATCTCTGTCAATAAATTAGCGTGATTTGTAGTTTATACTATAGGAGCAACTTCAGCAGTTGTTTGTTTAGGTAGGAGAGCTGGAGGAATATTGGCCGAAGAACTAATCCTATGGACAATTGCATTTGAGCAATTCGGAGCACGTTATCATTGCACTCAGCGGAAGAATGATATTTTTCTATAAGAAAGTTATCGTGAGAGCCACGCGAAGAATTTTTTGAAATTTGCAGACTCGCTGAAAGGAAAAGTTTCTAGGAAGTAGAGCGCATATGACGTCAATTTCGTGGAAGTCTTGACGCTTTAATCACTTGTGACCTTCCTACATTCATGAACGGCACAGAGCCGCATTGCAACCTTGAAGCCAGCCAGGATATATTTCTTTATTCGGTTGTTTTGTTCGTCTACGACAAGCTGTTTAACATTTACGTGCACGTTAGGTCGAATGCTGATGGGGGAATGCTTCCCGTGGTAAAGAAGGAATGCGCCATGGAATGACTGAACAGAATGAGCTTGCCTTACAATGCACATACGCGTGATCTATTCCAGAAGTTCAAGATTTTACGAGTACACCACCTTTACGAGTATCAACTTATGTGTTTTTTAAACGTGATACGATTAAGGCTACTAATCATATTGTCACAGACAAAGCCACAAAAGACTTCGGTCGACGTTAGAGACATCTTATATATGTCGCTGTCCTGGCATCTTCGTCGTTCTCTTCTTCTCGGAGCCACCCAACATGCCTAGCATGGGGCACCGAATTGCACCGAGTGGCTGTCAGCTGTGTCGAGGTCGTGGCATTACCCCCCTCCCTAGAAGCATCGTCTCGATGCGGAACATTGATGCACTGGAGATTGCCACGGTGATACTGTTAAAACAGACGTAGATGGTGAGAGAGGTGTGGAGCTTTGTGTTCAGCGGGATTGGTATAACTTCAATCTAGAGACGTGAACGACATCGGACAGGCGTGGGCGTCAGGGACGGCGACTGGTGCCTTCTCCTTCAGGAATCACTTCGTATGTGACGTCGCCGAGTCGTTTAACGATCCTATAAGGTCCAAAGTAGCGGCGCAAAAGTTTCTCCGACCGACCGCACTGGCGGATCGGTGTCCACACCCATACTTTGTCACCGGGTTGATAAGTGACGTCGCGGTGACGAAGATTGTACCGGCCGGCGTCTTTGTGTTGTTGGTGGCGGATACGCATTCCTGCGAGCTGGCGCGCCTCTTCGGCGCATCGAGCGAATTCCGCAGCATCAGTGACAACATTAGAACAGTAGGTGGGTAGAAGCATTGCGTCCAACGTTGTGACAGCTTCCCGGCCGTGTACCAAGCGAAAAGGGGTGAAGCCGGTAGTTTCTTGAACGGCAGTATTATATGCAAATGTAACATATGGGAGAACGTCGTCCCAGTTTTTGTGGTCGACGTCAACATACATGGCAATCATATCAGCGATCGTTTTGTTTAGCCTTTCTGTGAGCTCATTCGTCTGGGGATGGTAAGCAGTGGCTTTGCGGTGAACTGTACCACTGAGAAGCATGATATCTTCTGTGAGCTGCGCTGTAAATGCTGTGCCACGGTCGGTTATGACCATTGTTGTAGCACCGGGGCGGAGTACGATACCATGTACAAAAAAGGTCGCAATATCATTAGCAGTGCCTCGTGGGAGTGCGCGGGTTTCAATGTAACGTGTAAGGTAGCCTGTGGCAACAGCAAACCAACGGTTACCAGCCCTCGACGTGGGGAATGGTCCCAGCAAATCTATGCCAACCTGCTGAAAAGGGATCCGCGGAGGATCCGCGGGATGGAGAAGGCCAGCCGGACGCACGGGTGGTGTCTTGCGTCTCTGGCAGTCGCGGCATGTCTTCACGTATTACTTTACGTAACGGCGAAGGTTAGGCCAGAAGTACTTTTGGCCTATGCGTGAAAACGTCCGCGCGAATCTCAAGTGGCCCGAAGATGGCTCGTCGTGAGTGGCCCGCAGGATATGGTCACGTAGTGGAGACGGCACTACAAGAAGGCAGGCGGTTGCGGTCGAGTGAAAACCAAGTTTGTACAGATCGCCATCGCGGAGAAAAAACGAGGATAATTTGCGGATGAACATACGAGGCGGCTCTGGTAGACGCTTCTCAAGGTAGTCGATGAGAGGCCGGAGTTCTGAATCATCGCGCTGTTGCTTGCTGATGTTTGATACTGTGATAATGAACAGAAATGCGTCCTCTTCATCAAAGTCGCATGGCGACGGTTGAAGTGGAGCACGTGACAGGCAGTCGGCGTCGGTGTGTTTACGCCCGGACTTGAACGCTATCGTCATATCGTATTCTTGCAAGCGAAGACTCCAGCGTGCAAGACGGCCAGATGGATCCTTCAGATTGGCGAGCCAGCACAATGAATGGTGATCTGTCATAACTCGAAATGATCGGCCATACAAATATGGTCGGAACTTAGCAATTCCCCACACAACGGCCAAGCATTCCTTCTCCGTAGTGGAATAGTTCCTTTCAGCTGGAGACAAAGTGCGGCTTGCGTACGCAATGACGGGCTCGGCTCCATCTTGCCACTGTACGAGGACGGCACCAAGGCCAACGTAGCTGGCATCCGTGTGCAACTCGGTGTCACTGTCTTCGTCAAAGTGTCCTAGAACAGGAAGTGTGTGCAGACGTTTCTGGAGTTCACAGAAGGCCTCTTGTTGGTCCTGCTCCCAGGCAAACGGAACATTATCTTTAGTCAACCGCTGCAACGGTTCGGCTATCCCTGAAAAGTTAGCCACGAAGCGTCGATAATATGCGCAGAGCCCTAGAAAACGGCGGAGTTCGTGTTTGTTGGAAGGTGTTGGAAGCGAAGCAACAGCAATGGTTTAGTCGGGATCTGGTCGAATGCCCTCGTAGCTGACGACATGGCCTAAAAATTTGAGTTCGTCATACCCGAAATGGCATTTTTCAGGCTTTAAAGACAGGCCAGCAGTACGAATTGCGTCTAGAACTGCGTATAAGCGCTGGAGGTGCTGCTCAAAAGTTTCTGAAAAGACAACGATATCATCTAAATAGACAAAGCATGACTGCCACTTGAGACCTGATAGCACCGTGTCCATCATGCGCTGAAAAGTAGCAGGCGCAGAGCACAATCCGAAAGGAAGGACCTTGAATTCGTAAAGTCCGCCAGGCGTAATAAATGCGGTTTTCTCACGGTCACGCTCATCAACCTCTATTTGCCAGTAGCCGCTGCGAAGGTCCATCGATGAGGAGCATCGAGCATTTCGAAGGCGGTCCAAAGACTCGTCGATGCGGCGAAGGGGATAAACGTCCTTCTTCGTAACGTTGTTAAGCTTGCGATAGTCAACGCAAAAACGCAGTGTGCCGTCTTCCTTTTTCACCAGAACTACAGGTGACGCCCATGAACTGGTGGAGGGCTGTATGATATCGTCGGTAAGCATTTGTTGGCCTTCATTTCGGATGGCGTCTTGCTCTTTACGAGAAACACGGTAGGCACGTTGGCGCACGGGTCATTCGTTGGGATTTGTAATAATTCTGTGTTTCGCAATAGGCGTTAGGTTGACCTTCGATGTTGAAGCGAAACAGTCCGCAAAAGACTGTAAAAGGCTTCGAATGCTAGCCTGTTGTTCACCTGATAATTTAGAATTCACATCAATATTGGTGTTGGCTGGTACGTCACAGTTACAATCTCCATCATTTTGCCGTACAGTTAAACAAGCGGGAAAACCACTGATTGGCTCCAAATTGGCGATGGCAGTTCGTGGGGCGAAGTGCTGGTATTTACGACTGAAATTGGTCACTAAAATCTGAGCAGTCCGTGACGACGGGTGCATGATGCCGCGGGCTCCGCAAACCTGTCGAGCCAATAAGACTGACAGATTGCCTTCAGCGATTCCGAGATGGGGAGGATCATCGTCTGTTTCTACGGTGATCAACGCAGTACTCCGGGGTGGTAAAGTAGCACAGTCACCCGAAACGCGTAACACCGTGGACTGTGGGTGGTAGTCGTCCGAAAGAGTTGCGTGTTCGCTGGAAAATGTGACAAGCAACTCGCGAAGGTTTATGATTGCGCCGTAATACCGAAGAAAGTCCATGCCGAGTATGACCTGCCTAGAGCACTCTTCCAGTATAATAAATGAACCGACAAATGTGACCTCACAAATTTGTACCCTCGCAGTGCATTTGCCGATCCGCGTGAGAACATGACCGCCGGCTGAACGGAGCTTAGGTCCTGGCCACGGTGTCGTCACCTTGCGAAGTGCCTTAACCAGTTGTCCGCTCATGACAGAATAATCGGCGGCAGTATCGACAAGCGCGGTTACCGGGTGGTTATCGACAGAAACGAATATGTCGGCTGAAACAGGTTCACGGTTTTCGAACCAAGGTGTCGAAGGTACGCAGTCGTCGTTGTCGTCGTCGTTATCGTCGTCGTCGGGGTGTCGCAGCGGAGGATCTTTCGAAGTGCGTTGGACAGCGGCCCCACCTCCGGAGGTCGCTGTTTTCAGTTTCCCCGACTTGGGCTCGTGGGCTGGTTGCCCACGGAAGCGGAGAACGTAGTGTAGCGGCTAGGTGACGCCGATCGTCGAGGAGGTGGTGATCGTGACTGGCGCCTCTGCGGAGACGGAGATCGGGTCGTTGGCAGAGACTGTTCAACCGGTGGGAACTGCGCGTACGGCGACGAAGGTTGACCGGCCAGATATTGCTGGATTTCTCTCGGGCGCTCTCCCTCACGTGGGCGACGAGCGCCGGGGTGATAGCCCTGGAGTCCAATTCTTCGGTAGTAGCAGGCACGGTACAAGTGGCCCGCTTCGCCACAGTGGAAGCAGAGTGGCTGATAGTCAGGTGTGCGCCACACGCCTGACTTTCGTGTATTCATTCGGGGGCTCGCGGACCCGTACATATTTGTACGTGAACCTTGGCCCTGGAAGTGGCACAGCGGTTCTTCAGAAGAAGGCGGGTTACGGTGGTTCCCGGGTTGCGCAGGTAGCCTCACTGCTAGCGCATAAGTCAGTACGGGGGCGGCTTCAGGTCTGGTTTGCACGAATGCCTGTGCTGCTTGGCGAACTTTTTCGCGGACGATATCTGTGAGGGATGTTACGGTCGGTTGAAATCGCACTCCATGTAGCCGGTCGAGGTCCTCCCGCACGACACTACGCACAAGCTCTCGAAGCGCATCGGTGTCATAGGGTAACGAGAGAGAAGATGCTGAACCCAGGTTGATTTGGCAATCGTAGACCGAGGAGCGTTGTTGAAGGGCTCGCTCCATTGTTGTCGCCTCACTGGCGAACTCAGCTACTGTAGCTGGAGGCCTTCGCATCAGTCCAGCAAACAGCTGCTCTTTTACTGCACGTATCAGTAGGCGTACTTTCCTCGCTTCTGTCCTGCCAGGGTCAGCACGCTTGAAAAGCCGCGACATGTCTTCTACGAACATGGCTACGCTTTCGTTCGGCCTTTGAACCCTATTCTGAAGGGCTTGCTCTGCTCGTTCTTTTCTTGCGGGGCTGCTGTACGTATCGCGTATTTGCGGTTGAAATTCTTGCCAGGTGGTGATGGATGGCTCGTGGTCAGCGAACCATGTTCGGGCAGAGTCCTCTAGGGCGAAGTACACGTTCCTTAACTTTTTCTATTCGTCCCGATAATTGACGTCAGCCACACGATCGAAGTCGTCGAGCCAGTCTTCCACGTCCTCAAAAGGCTCACCATAGAACGGCCGCGGCAAGCGTGGGGTGTGGAGAACCAGCGACGCAGGAGGCTGTCCCGTACCGTACGTCTCCTGTGTCTGGCTTGCGGTTGTGGTGGACATCCTCGGCAGATCTTACAGGCCCTATTCCAGAGGCACTCTTTGAAGCCGTCGGCTTTTGCGCAGGTTGCCCGCTCCCTGTTCTTGGGGGTCAGAGTACATAGACGCGTACCCCGCACCTCCACCAGTTTGCCACAGACAAAGCCACAAAATACTTCGGTCGACGCTAGAGATCTTTTATATATGTCGCTTTCCTGGCATCTTCGTCGTTCTCTTCTTCTCGGAGCCACCCAACATGCCTAGCATGTGGCACCGAATTGCACCGAGTGGCTGTCAGCTGTGTCGAGGTCGTGGCAATATCATAAACATCGCAAGCTTGCAGCGGAATCCTTCATTTCGCCTAAATCGATATACGGAACACTGGGAAGTCCAGCGCCCTCGGACTAACTATGGCCTTCAAGCACTCTCCTACTGTCTTCCCTTTACACTTAACAAATATAGTCTAAGTGATGTAAACATACACCATATATCCAAGAGCACATTACTGCAAAAATTTCTGTGAATGATTAACTTTTTGGTTTGTCGGTCGAAAACTATTTCTTTGCTGTATCAAAGTTCTCATTTCTGGTTTTCTCGCATATGTGTATGAGTATATATATATATATATATATATATATATATATATATATATATATATATATATATATATATATATATATATATATATATATATATATATATATATATATATATACACGTCTTTGAATATGTAAGTATTAACCCTGCCACAAGTATGTGCAACAAATATCTTGCCATGTTGCTGCCTGTTGTTCACGGGAAGGGGGACTAGTCAAGCTGCCGTTACGCAGCTTTTATACTGCCATTCCTACCGCTTTGTATATATCAGTGTACTTATGTGGTAAAATAAACTTCTTCTTCTTCTTCTTCTTCTTCTTCTTCAACTGTGTCTATATGAACGGCGACCCTTTCAATAAGCAAGCTGTTGTGATACCATGCGAATTTTGACATATCTAGGCTTGAGCAAAAAATGACTCGGAGAAGGAATGCAAGATGGCTTGAGCCAGAGGACTTAGCGCGTCACATACATGGAAAGACTCTACATGCGCTCTTTTTGAAAGAAAAAAACATAAACAAAGCAAACACTGGAACATGCCGCTCCGAGGGCAGTATAAATGATGACGGGACTAAAGTTTCAATGTGCATTAGCAACTTGAATGACGCCATACTTCCTGGTTTTCTAGACCAGCTACTATTTTCTCGGGCCAAAAAAGGCGAAAAAAAATTACATGTATTGCCCTGGCGTCGGCGTTTATTGAAAACCATCCTATATCAGCTAAAAGCTATTGACGAGGAGGCTGAAGCTACTCCTGTGTACTAGCAGCCTAATATATATACCGGGTGTCCTAGTTAACTTATACCAAGATTTAAAAAAAAAGCCAAGAGCTGTAAAGAAATTGTAGCGACTGCATAGAAGCGGCAGTCGTGTGTACTTATAGCCAGTATTCTTTTCATTACGAAGTATTAGCTGATTATTGATTGTAAATAATTAGCGTTATATTTATTGCTTGAATCGCAAACATGTCAATTGCGCGATTGTAGGGCACCTTAATTAACCTCTGAATCAAGTATTTATTTTGTGCTGGAGTGTGCCTGGTTGTTTCTTCTAAGAAGAAGAAAGAAGAGCCCGCGAAATACGCGAAATATGAAATTTATGCCCACTAGCGCGCGGCTACTCAAGCGCCTCCAAGCCTTCTTTGAAAGATATACGGCTACATTCACTAATCGCCGCATCGTATAAGGCTTCATCATGTAGGATGGTTCGAGAGGTTTCTCGACTCAACTAGCTTGGTGCGATAAGCGTCAGCATCTGCAGACGCAAAAATGTTGAGCTCGACCATGAGGCACTCGTGATAGCTTTAACCTTCGCGTATTATGAAACAAAGCTACAAACGAAATTCAACCAATGTTAAAAGAAAGTGCGCAATAGAGCAGAAAAAAGCTGTTCTCAGAAGAACAGAAAAGAGCTACTGTGGATTTTATTTCAGTACAAAATTAACTAAAGGACTTAAGACGTCTCAGCCGCTCACAAAGAAACATCCAAAGGTGCAGCGGGCTTAGGCATTTACCTTTTCTGTCTCTAAAACTACGAAATAGAGGCGGAACAACGTGATTTTTTAACTATTTCTATCTTTTTCGCAAGCTTTTCTGATGTAAAGATAGGGTGACATCATGAAGCGGCGTTAAGTAGTCGCGCTTTGCTCCAGTTTTTAGCGGTTATTTTCCACTGTCGCTTGTGCACGTGTACAAATAGGTCCACGTTTGAAGAAATACGGTACTTGCTTCTTTCCAACACTTGTGCTGCTGCAGTTTTGACCAATGACGTTGGAATCTCGCGTTAGACTCTGTTCATTTTGGCCTTTGGGGCGTCCGGTGGGGTAGTTTCGCTGCTACGCACGCGATTTTTCACGTAGGCCCACAAAAAAAAAGTCCAGTGGTCCTATGTCCGGCGACCTTGCAGGCCAATCCTCTGTCCAGAAAAAGCTTGTCGACCCACGCTCGAGACCGACTGCTACTGTGCGCAGAGACACCATCGCGTTGAAGCCAGATGTTCCGAAGGTGCGCAAGTGGAACGTTGCAACAGACGTCCTTCACAGGGCCCTCGAGGATGTCGTTGACGTAGCGTCACGTCGTTAGTGTGATGTCAAAAAATATGTGTCCGATGATGTAGCCATCAAAAATACCGCGCCACCCATTAAACTACCACTGGTATTGGTGTCGTGTTTGTGCCAGCCAGTGGCAATTCCTATCACTCCACTAGTGTGTGTTGGGAAGATTCAGTTGCGTGTTTTCGGAGAAATTAGCCTCATCAGTCCAAACTACGCGAGCAAGAAAGTCCGGTTCTTCTTCACATTTCGCGAAAATCTAATTGACAAACTCTGTTTTCAAAATCTCGGTCTACAAGCTTTTTGATGAAGATGTACATGTCATGGGGGCATAAGACGTTTCCTTAAAATCCTCCACACTCATGACCTTGAGGTTCCGGTATCCGCACTAGCGTCGCGCGCACTACCGTGAGGGTTAGCAGCAATCAATTTCAAAACATCCGTTTCCGCGTCTTCAATTACCGCCGAAGTCCTGCGTCGCTTTCTTGTAAAGCTACCCTTCTCGCTAAGGACTGCCTAAATTCTAAGTGTTGTTGACGTACAAGGAAGTCCTCCACAATGCCACATTCAGAATAGAATTGATGCCTTGTCAACCTGGGCCGCCCCCAGAGCCATGATCGTTTTAGCCTTGTGATCATTCGTGAAGGACATGACTGTATTCTTGAAGAACAGGTCACTGGCATCGTACCGTTCAGATCTCCTGTTATTACCTACGTACTGACACGTCAAGCAAGAATGATTTAGGTAATCGACAACAGCATCTACTGGCCGTACAGACCCGCCAAAACGTATTAGATTGACATAGCCTGCGCAAGGTTTGTTTCTATTGCTAAAGGAAACATAAGAAACATTCCATCCGGGCGCGCCTGTCTACCGAACAAGATGAGTGTGCGAAATTACAGCCCTAAGTGCGCCGTCACAGATGCCCGGCTTCAACACCTCCCCCCCCCCCCTCCTCCCACGACTCCGCTACGCTTATCAATGCGTCAGTGGAGTCTTCTCATGGTGCCGCAACCATCACATAGCGTGAAGGTCTGGATCGAGCTGCCACCGCTAGTCAAGCCTTGTATCCATGGATATTCGCTTTGGAGCGCTCTAGCAGGGGCGCGCGAGAGCGGATCTATTTCGCATTTCGGATGGTTCGCGCGCTATTGTTTCCTCTCAGAAAACCAACGACGGACAGCTCAGCACGAAACAAATGCTTCATTGGGAGGTTATTTCAGTTACCCTGCGACTTTGTAATTGATATGTTTAAAATTCAAGCAATGTATAAAAAGTTCGATAATTGAAAGCAGTTAACTAAATATACTTCGTGATGAAAAAATACTGGCTGCAAGTACCCACCAATACGGCTACTATGCAGTCACCACGAGTCATCTAGAGCACTTCCCTTTATTTAAAAAAAAGCTTGGTCCATATTCACTTGACACCCTTGTTGTCTCGCGTACATAGCAATGAGTTCACTACCTAATGTTTCGGCTGGGGCACTGACTTCACCAGGGTAACTACAAAACATGAAACACGGAGCTTCCATGTTTTCTTCTATTACCACTGTAAGGCCATACATCGTGGCTTCACAAGGAACAATAGCTACCAAGGAAAATGACAGGCAAGAAAACTAACTTGATGGCGAGCTCGCCAAAAGGTTCAGCGGTCACCTTAAGAAATGTTGAATTGAATGTAATAACACAAGAAGAATTGGTTCTATATGTATCATACATAATACACCACGGGGCAAGGGCTCAATATATTGAGCATATACATGCGCTAGAATTCACTTTTACGATCAAGTCTATCGTAACACTTTCTTCAGAAACCCGTAACAACAATAATGGACATCTCAAAGACCTAAATGTGACACAACAAATTAAATTGTTTTCATACTTTCTGCCGGTCCCAGCATAGTGCAGTGTGTACCAATGTTAGGTAGGGTAAAGCACCGTGCGTATAGGTTAGTGAGGGCTCGGATTCACCTCAATTTAACGAGAGAAAGAGTCAAATTGGTCAAGAAGAAACAGTCCAACCTACACAGAGTAAGGTTAAAAGCAAACCAAATCATTCTGGTGCTTGCAAAAAAATATGCAGCGCTAGAAGAGCGACATGAAGATGACATAAAGGTAATGAATTAAACCATAACTAGGCTGGTTTCTGAAGTAGCAGGTCATGTACGAAGGCAACAAACACGAAGGCTCTCCCAAGCAAAGAAGGACCTAATAAAGAAACGACACGGATTGAAAGCGTCCAACTCAAGAGATCAGATAGATTTTGCGGCATTGTCAAATTTGATCAACAAGGAGAACGTAAGGGATATTCGAAATTATAACGTAAGAAAGACTGAGGAAGCAGTAAAAAACGTACGCAGCATGAGCTCAGTGAGAAGAAAACTTGGCATATGACAAGCCGTGATGTTTTCACTGGAAGACAACAAGGTAATATCACCAGCAACTTCGAAGACATAGTAATAGAAGCGGAAGAATTCTATACTCACCTGTACAATGCCCGGAGCAGCCACAATGCTTCCCTCTGTTGTAGTAGTGAATAGGTTACAGAAGATTTTTTAAGAACTAGGGATGAAAGTAGAAGGGTCTTGCAAGACATGAAACGAGGAAAAACGGCGCGAGAAGACGGAAGAACAGTCAATTTAATCAAAGATGGAGGCCACATCATGCTTGAAAAGCTTGCTGCCCTCTATGCGAAATCACTCACGACTTCAAAGGTCCCAGACAAGTGGAAGAACTCCAACATTATCATCACCATCATCATCATCATCAGCCTGGTTACGCCCACTGCAGGGCAAACGCCTCTCCCATACTTCTCCAACTACCCCGGTCATGTACTAATTGTGGCCATGTTGTCCCTGCAAACGTCTTAATGTCATCCGCCCACCTAACTTTCTGCCGCCCCCTGCTACGCATCCCTTCCCTTGGAATCCAGTCCGTAACCCTTAGTGACCATCGGTTATCTTCCCTCCTCATTACATGTCCGGCCCATGCCCATTTCTTTTTCTTGATTTCAACTAAGATGTCGTTTACCCGCGTTTGTTGCCTCACCCAATCTGCTCTTTTTTTATCCCTTAACGTCACACCCATCATTCTTCTTTCCATAGCTCGTTGCGTCGTCCTCAATTTCAGCAGAACCCTTTTCGTAAGCCTCCAGGTTTCTGCCCCATATGTGAGTACTGGTAACACACAGCTGTTATACACTTTCCTTTTGAGGGATAGTGGCAACCTGCTGTTCATGATTTGAGAGTGCCTGCCAAACGCACCCCAGCCCATTCTTATTCTTCCGGTTATTTCAGTCTCATGATCCGGATCCGTGGTCACTACCTGCCCTAAGTAGATGTATTCCCTTACCCCTTCCAGTGCTTCGCTACCTATCGTAAACTGCTGTTCTCTTCCGAGCCTGTTAAACAATACTTCAGTTTTCTGCAGATTAATTTTCAGACCCACCCTTCTGCTTTGCCTCTCCAGGTCAGTGAGCATGCATTGCAATTGGTCTCCTGAGTTACTAAGCAAGGCAATATCATCAGCGAATCGCAAGTTGCTAAGGTATTCTCCATCAACTTTTATCCCCAATTCTTCCCACTCCAGGCCTCTGAATACCTCCTGTAAACATGCTGTGAATAGCATTGGAGATATCGTATCTCCCTGTCTGACGCCTTTCTTTATAGGGATTTTGTTGCTTTCTTTGTGGAGGACTACGGTGGCTTTGGAGCCGCTATAGATATCTTCCAGTATCTTTACATATGGCTCATCTACACCCTGATTCCGTAATGCCTCCATGACTGCTGAGGTTTCGATTGAATCAAACGCTTTCTCGTAATCAATGAAAGCTATATATAAGGGTTGGTTATATTCTGCACCTTTCTCTATCACTTGATTGATAGTGTGAATATGGTCTATTGTTGAGTAGCCTTTACGGAATCCTGCCTGGTCCTTTGGTTGACAGAAGTCTAAGGTATTCCTGATTCTATTTGCAATTACCTTAGTAAATACTTTGTAGGCAACGGACAGTAAGCTGATCGGTCTATAATTTTTCAAGCCTTTGGCGTCCCCTTTCTTATGGATTAGGATTATGCTAGCGTTCTTCCAAGATTCCGGTACGCTCGAGTTTATGAGGCATTGCGTATACAGGGTGGCCAGTTTCTCTAGAACAATCTGACCACCATCCTTCAACAAATCTGCTGTTACCTGATCCTCCCCAGCTGCCTTCCCCCTTTGCATAGCTCCTAAGGCTTTCTTTACTTCTTCTGGCGTTACCTGTGGGATTTCGAATTCCTCTAGGCTATTCTCTCTTCCACTATCGTCGTGGGTGCCACTGGTACTGTATAAATCTCTATAGAACTCCTCAGCCACTTGAACTATCTCATCCATATTAGTAACGATATTGCCGGCTTTGTCTCTTAACGCACACATCTGATTCTTGCCTATTCCTAGTTTCTAGTGGCCGGGGTCCGATCCCGCGACCTCGTGCTCAGCAGTCTAACACCATAACCACTGAGCAACCACGGCGGGTCCCGCAGGCGTTGTACGCCTCATTTAACCCACAGTGGTGCCCTGTTTGATCAGTCAAGGTGGACCAATCTGAGCTCGGTTATACCGCATGGATGGCACTCGGCTAGAGAACCTGGTATTTATGACCTGCACATGTGTGGCCACACATAATTGAGGATATATAATTTTTTTTAGGAGGGTTTTCGTACAGTGATAAAAGGAAGGAAAATACATTAAAAGAAAGAAAAAAACGGGGGGAAAAAAGGAACATAACATGTGATTTGAACTCGTGATCCTTCAATGTTGCCCGGAAAGGTAGCTCAGTCGGTTGGTTCGTCAAGCCAAGAGTTACTTTCAAGCGCCATAGCTCCTGCTCCGAGCCTCATACTTATGTGGAAAGGGACTGATGTTGTCCGCGGCAGTGAGTGGTTGGAAGGCATAATTTCTTGGAAAAATGGCCGCCAGAGGAGCAGCGTGAACTCTAGCGGCTTTAGAGACTAGGAAAACTGCCTTACAATATTTAGACTTGGGGGAAGCTTCGTTAACAAACTATAACACGGCAATCAGCACTCGTATACGACGAGAGAAATTATTGAGACGTGGAAAATTCCCTTGAAATAAATCTGGTTTTCGAGACAAATGCTTGTATGTATTGAATCTCTTAAGAGATGAGGGGGGAATTATGCGCTCACCGAGAGGGCATCGTCAGCACGAGACCACCACCAGGCACCTTACTGAGATGTAGAGAGCTTCGCGGCCGGAACGAAGTCTCCCCTCTCCGCCGGCCAAGGGTGGAAAACGCGCTTTCCGATCGCTCAAGGTTGCGCGGACATTGTATAGCTCTAGCGTCTAGGAAAAAGCTTAAACAGGTGCGAGGGCGGCACGCATAGCGTGGGAAGCTAGCCGCCGGAATAGCTATCTCAAGTACTGCTGCTCGCGAGAGCGAAATACCTTCGTGTAATTATAATAACCCTAATAGGACTTCTTTCAAAGAAAAAAAAAGGGAAACGGCTCAGAAGGCTATACTACGAGAGCTATGACTGATACTTTTCTATATATATGTATTCATCTCATCTATGGGATCGCATGCGCGCGCTGTTGGTTTTAAACGCAACCGTGGTAGGGAAACGGAAGGCGATATAAGCATGCGTGTCCATGATACGCACACGACAAACTGCCTTACAATATTTAGACTTGAGGGGAAGCTTCGTTAACAAACTATAACATGGCAATCAGCACTCGAATATAATTATAAAATAATTGTAAATATTCATCTCATCTATAGGATCTAAAGCGCGCGCTGTTGCTTTTTCTGTGCGTGTAGTAGTTAAGAGAGCCAGTTTAAGGGCGGAGAATAGGGAAGGAAAGGAAAGTCTCTGAAGCAAACTTGCAGCGTCGTGGTTTTAAAGCGCAACCGTGGTAGAGAAACGGAAAGGCGATATAAGCATGCGTGGCCATGATACGCACACGACAAACTGCCTTACAATATTTATACTAATCCCCAAAAAAGGAGACGTTAAGGAGGTAAAAGATAATAGGCCCATTAGCTTACTTCCAGTATTATATAAATATTCACCAAGGCAATTTCCAATAGAATAACGTCGACACCAGCCTTCAATCAACCAAAGGAGCAAGCTGGTTTCATGAAGGGACACTATACAATGGATCACATTGGTGTCACCTATTGGGTAATCCTGAAATCTGCAGAGTACAATTAGCCCCTCTACATGGCTTTCATAGATTACGAAAAGGCATTAAATCAGTAGAGATACCATCAGTCATAGAGGCATTACGTAATAAAGGAGTACAGGAGGCTTAGGTAAATATCTTGGAATATATCTGCACAGACTACACAGCTAACTTAATACTCCACGAGAAACGTAGAAAGTTACCTATAAAAAAAGGGGTCAGAGAAGAACACACAATCTCTCTAATGCTATTCACTGCATGCTTGAAAGAAGTATTCAAGCTAATAAACTGGGAACGCTTAGGAGTGAGGATGAACGGCGAATATCTCAGCAACCATCGGTTTGCAAATGACACTGCCCTGTTAAGGAACACTAGGGATGAGTCACAAGGAAGGATTGAGGACCTTAACGGAGAAAGTGTAAGAGTGGGGTCGAAGATTAATATTCAAAAGACAAGGATGATTATCAATAGCATGGCAAGGGAACAAATGTTCAGGATCGCCAGTCAGCCAATAGATTCTCTGAAGGAGTACGTTTACCTAGGCAAATTAACAACGGGGAATCCTGATCATGAGAAGGAAATTCGCAGAAGAATAAAAATAAGTTGGAGCGCATACGGTAGAAACTGTCAGCTACTGACTGGAAGGTTATTATTCTCAGTGAAAAGAAAGGTATACAATCAATGCATTCTACCGGTGCTGACATATGGTGCACAAACTTGGAGACTAACAAAAAAGCTCGAGCAGAAGTAAAGGAGCACATAAAGAGCGATGGAACTAAAAATGTTTTCCTTATCATTAAGAGACAGAAGGAGAGCGGTGGGAATGAGAGGGCAAACGGCGATAGCCGATAATATAATAAACACTAAGAGAAAGAATTGAAGCTGGGTAGGTCAGTATTGCGTAGGTTAGATAACCGGTGGACTGTTAGGGTTACAGATTTAGCGTCAAGAGAATGCAAGCGCAGTCGAGGACTGCAGAAGGCTAGTTGGGGTAATGAAATTAAGAAAATCGCAGGCGCTAGCTGCAATCAGCTGGCGCATGACAGGGGGAATTGGAGATCGTGGAGATCGCAGGGAAAGGCCTTTGTCGTGCCGTGGACAATGAATAGGCTGAGGATAATGATGAATATGTCTAACAGAGTGCACTTATGTACTTGTTCACTCATTTCTGACTATCGCTTCACGAAACAATGCAAAGGGCTTTATATGGCTATAGAAAGTGTCACACCCATCGTGCACCAGGTCATTAAAGGAATGAAGACTTATATGCAGTTGACATCAGTTACATGTGTTGTTAGCAGCGTCGTTTTGAGCCCGCCTGATTTCTGTTTTTGTCTTGAAATAATTATTTTCTAAAAACACGCTACCTGCGTTACTAATGTATCTACGAGAGATATTGTTTGAGCACATGCGAGATATTGTTTCAAAATAACGGCATTGTTTTCAACGCATGCGACAATGCCGGATTCATTTCTATCTCTTCCACAATTCTTTCTACCATATGCAAAAAAATTTAGATAGTTTGAAGAAAGCCTTGGCGGCCTCCGGTTTGATCGCCACACGAACCCTTGCTCTTAAGCACGCTGCAAACTAAATCCTCAAAGAAGAATGGCGCAAACAAACTGGAATGAGATAAAAAACACCGAGGAGATAATATTTTCTACCTTGTCCCTTTTCCTTTTCGCCATTCTTTGAGTATGGATTACCTACACGCTCAACAGCTAATTAATAGTTAATACTTCGCCAACTACCCGCCGTGGTTGCTCAGTGGCTATGGTGTTGGGCTGCTGAGCACGAGGTCGCGGGATCGAATCCCGGCCACGGCGGCCGCATTTCGATGGGGGCGAAATGCGAAAACACCCGTGTGCTTAGATTTAGGTGCACGTTAAAGAACCCCAGGTGGTCAAAAATTTCCGGAGTCCTCCACTACGGCGTGCCTCATAATCAGAAAGTGGTTATGGCACGTAAAACCCCAAATATTATTATTATTACTTCGCCAACTAAATTCCTCGATTTGAAAGGGAGTTTAAATCGGGCTAGTGACGACCATCACATTGAGCCTTTCGCTCGAGAGCTCGACTGCTTTTGACGTCAAATGGCAAGCTGCCCCTAGGCTATTAAATGTTTAGCGCAGGTAGCCGACTTGCCTAGTGATGCTAACTCAAATATGGCACTGCGTTGGCCCTCTGTGTGAAAAAAAGCGACGCATGATATTCAAGCCAACCTTCCTTTCGTTCATGCATCACTTACAGCTAGTACATAGACAGGGACCAAAAGAATGATGAAGACAAGCGCTTGTCTTCGCCGTTCTTTTGGTCCCTGTCTATGTGCTTGTTGTAAGTGATGTTGGAAACAATGGAATACCAACTAGCCCGGGCCCAAACTCTGCTTCAACCTTCGTTTGCCTACCATTTCATGGCTTCGCATGGCTTGGTCACTAGCTCGTTTGGTACTTATCGACTATTTGCATTCAATAAAAAATGTCGTAGTATCGCCCGTAATGCGGAGCATCGATTGCGAGACAAAATAGTTACACAGCTATATGAAGTACGCAATATAGCTCTATTGCCTGTATCAACTTGTAAACATTCGCCTACTAACTCGACTAACAAGCACTGTGTAACCGCGAGCACCGGCAAACGTGAACACATCTTCACTGAATGACACAGTACACACGGTATCAATTCCCTCACGTAAGCAAAAGCGGAGGAAGCTGCGAGTGAACTGCCCTTCGTGCTGCGTCCGCCCCAATAATGAAGTAGGCGGGGAAAACACAGCGCAAACGATGCCATCAGCACTCGTCGCGCATGCACTTTGTACACAGCACTTCAAACTATAAGGCACACGCAACCGCGGCAGCCATAGGCAGCCGCGGCTAGAGTAGAACGTCCCCACACCCTCCTGCTGCCTTGCGCGGGGCCAACGTCGGCACACTTCCGGTCCACCTTCCTCCTTTGTGCGCGTGAGATCAAGTCACCGTTCTTCTCGGCTCACCATCTCACGCTTCATCTCTCGCCTACAGCATACGGCTCGCGATCACGACCTTATTTTACTTTAACTTTATACGGAACATCGCGGCAACATGGACGACCACCGCTTAAATTTGACTGAAGCGTGCATATAATGTTTATGACAAAAAAGTGCATGCGCTGGCCGAATTCGAGTCCCGGCCCTGCTGTTCCCGATCTCGATGCTCTAACAGAAAAAAAATTTCGGCAGAACTCTGCTCGTGATGACTGTTGACAGCAATGTGAATAAAAATTGAGCCACATAGCGACAGGCCACACTGCTGAAGTCTAGTTTACGTAGCACGTACACTGGGAATCCTGGGCTATTCCACCCTCTCTTTTACCACCGCTGGTGCCTGCACCCCTTAATTACGCTGAAATTATTGCCTGGACCCTACCGCTGACTTTCTCGCCGCGACCATCAGCCATACCATTATGTCCATTTCTCACGCGTATCCCACCAGGGTTTCAGGCAACACTGGACAGTGATGCACGCCTTCCAATTGTTCATTATGTTTATTTTCCTGTAGTCCCTCTTACGTGACACCTCACTGTCGACGTCGCTTATCCCTTCTCTCGAGCCGCAACTTCCTGTGTCCCTGCAGTTCTATTCTTTTCATTGCCTGCTTAATCATATTTGAGTTTTCCAACCGAAGCGCACCCCTTTGCCTGTGATTTCCACTCGTCATCTCCTCGATGGCCTTGACTTTCCCCAGGGCTGCGACGCCCGACTCATTCCGGACATGAAAAGTAGTAGCAGTTCCTGATGCAAGAATGGCGTCTGTACGGAGCAGCACAAGGCCTCGCTATCCTCTGACAAATTTTATAGAAGTATCTGTGGCTGGAATAGTTGCACTTGCCCTGGTCGACAGACGATCAGTCGTTTGAGTAATTACCAAAAACTTTGTTTCTTGCTCATAACCGCAAACACCCCTTCGAGTGCGTTGTTGCACTGTACAGCCACTGAACAATACCATTTTGCTGCGTATACAGTCCTCATCGGTATATAAAGCATTAGTTGAAGTCATAGCGCTCGATTTCCACGGAGAAAAACGACGGAAGTTCTCGGCATACGAAGTAGTACTTGGAAAAAAAATATTCATCCAGATTTGAAAGGAATGTGTCTAAATACAAAAGGAAAGCGTGTATTCTAAGAAGCAGCGACAGCTTCGTTGCACGTTCGCAATTATGAACCTGTAAATGTGCACAGTTTTTAATTATATACAGGTTCTGTCCAAGGGCAAAACAATGATGGCAATATCAAACACGCGAGGCCGGTGCGCTGCGCAGCATAAACAACACTCAGGAGTGTATTCGGCGTCTTAGGTGCATTCGACGCAACGGCGAGTGCGTCCATGAGGAAACTGCCTCGGTAGAGCTCTGACGCCATCGCGCGCTCGTGTCCATACAGATTTTCAAAGGTGAGCCACCGTGGCGCCGCCAAGTGTTGTCGGTTTTAAATGCCTGCGCATTCCTATGCTGACGCAACGAGGAAACCCATCCGTCACTGCATCCGTCCACCTTCTTCGGACATACGCTTTCAAAATATGGCCCGCCGCAGTGACAGAATTCACCTTCGTACGACCTATCGCTTCAACGCGAAATAAGCGGCAATAACACAATGCTCATGAAGCTACCAGCACTATCCACGCTGTATCCCAATCACAAATCGCTTTTAAAATAGCGACCTACACGTCTCTTTTCAACGTCAAATAGGAGGCAAGAACACAGGGCACATGAAGCTCTCAGCAGTCAGTGCTCTGTCCCATGGCGGATCGATTTCAAGATATGAATTGAGGCATGGCACCCACCCACCCACACACACACACACACACACACACTCATATATATATATATATAAAATCTTTATTTGACAGGAACAGATTTTAAGGCGGAGCTCCTCAGTCCAGGTCCCCACTGGCCCCTGCCGCCTGCCTGACCTCCATTGCGTCATTGCTCTTTCATCTATGAGGGCGCTTAGTGCACTCTCAGGTTAGTTGTATTAGGGTGAGTATCCCACCTCACCTAGGGGAGTTGCCCCTATAGTTCGTTGGAAACATGGCGTTTAGTAATTTCAGAAGGGGAATACCCCAGCCTGTATTTTGCCTCAATCGGCCGCCTATTCCCTGCTAAGCACCGTAATGAAATTTCGCTTCAAGAAAGAAAAGAGACAAAATGGGAAGACTAGTCAAAATGAAAATATTGCGCCATATCACTCTCTGAGATGGGAACATGACGTGATAGCCCACATGCTCATGTGCAAGGCTCGCTGAGAATAGGTGTGGTCACTGCATTCCGCTGCATTACTCGAGGTTGTATGCTGCTTACAGACAGCTTTTCAGAGCACTCCACTGAGACGTAGCTATGCATTGTCTGCACACTGTCTCTTGTGATCATGTGACATGTGCGCAGTGTTCGCTGTTAGCCCTTTACCCACGACCAGTCATGTGGCAGTTTTCAATTTTCCTTTTTTGTTACACTTTCAGAAATGATCACAAAGGCACCCGCTTGGTGCAACACTCGGGTGCTGGCAATCAGACTATGAGCAGTGAGGAGCATGACGAGTTACCCTTCATACAATGTAGGTGGTGTGCTTCCAGAAGATGGCGCGAATGCATCTTCTCGCGCAGTGCGACACAGAGTGAATTGTGTAACGTTTATTTCCACTTTAAAAGGGCCCTGCAACGCTATTCTAACTAATCATAGATTGGTCTCACTATTATAGGACATCGCATGAGGAATATCATGCCGCAAATTTTTTTCGCATAATTCAAGTACAAGCGGAGTTATTTACTGCGCCGATGCGCCACTCTCTCTCTCTTCTTGCGTCTATTCTTAACGCACTGGCAATTACACAAAGGCATAAAAAGCAAGCAAAGTTTCTATTTTATTTTTTGCTGTTTTCATTTCCTTACGGCGCTACTAGTGGTTCAGGTGCGTGCGGCGCTCTATCTCCGCGAAATGGTCCCGACACTCTGTGACTGCAGCGGCATCTACGTTGCGCAAAACGCTGCTACAATCTAGGAGGCCACGCTCAGCAGACGCACTTAAGCCAAAATGGCGTGTGCAGACCGGGAGCGCCAAGGTGAGATACTTTTCTGTTTTCTTTTGTTTTAAGTCGCGGGTATGTGTATACCTAATTGCGATAACTTGAAACTAGCAATCAGTGTGGTGATGAGAATGTTCTCGCGATCAAGAAACCACCCAATAACATTTGGTACACTTGGCTGCTTGCGACGTGGCTGCATGGCCACATTCCGAAGGAGAGAGTAAGCACTTTTTTACTGATTTTGACATGAGAAGGCAAATTACCTGCTGCGTGTGGTGTAATAAATTGTTGGCTTTGCATCTCACGCCTAAGGCTCGGCAGAACTTTCTTGTCATCAGAAAGTCTTTAAAGGCCCCTATATTAGGTACCAATCCAAAATCAAAGTCACGCAAGCAGTGCTCGCCCCATAGGATAAACGCTGAGCCCCGAAATTTCTGGGAAAAACGCTGTTCTAGACACATGAGAAAAACTATTCGCATCTTGAGGTTTTCCGCAATTCGTCACGATCTTTCGTTTTCTGATCAGTAAAGTCATGGTGAAATAAATGTCAGCGCCTCATGTTGACAGTGATTAAAGGCAGACAGTATTGAATCCGTCATTCATTACATCCTTGCTGCTTGGTATTTAATGATGCAGGTCGGTAAAGAAACTTAGTAAAGGTGAGTTCACTGAAAAAACAATTCACAGCTGCTGTCGAGCGTATATATGCCGTGCGTTAGCACCAACATTAATTCGACTGCATTCGTTTCTAGCTTTCGTTAATTGCGATGGAGATAATTCTGCTTACAACTTTACTGCATCTTTCGTGTGGCGCACTAGGCGCTTATCCTACGAGTCAGACAACCGGACATGGTTCTGTAGGACAACTTTACACGGTAAGACCATTTGTTTTTGAAATTACACTGCGTTTTTAGGTACTTCCTTTTTGCTTCATCGCTGAACACTTTTGTTAATGAAATTAGCTTTTGGGCTTGAATTTGATAACTACCTTTCTTCACTGCATGCCTCATTTTTCATTACCTACATAACAAATTCGGAGTTATTTCGCATATATGAATAGGGAAATAGCCAGGGAAACGAAAGCTTTAACAAAAACGTAAAGTTTTAAACGAACAGAACTGCGGTGGTAATGTTATTCATCTTTATTAAGGACATAAGGGCACCCTCCTATTTGATAAAAAAGTAAAGACACGCATTGGCTGCTGTCTAGCCTAGCAAACAAACTGGGACTTTAGGCATGGCCGCCGCATATACGTCAGAACCGGCAACGTTGATGCTGAATGTCGTTGTCCTGGTCGTAGTGGACACGGGCGTTCAATGATGCTTCTGCTCCTTCACATCCCGTCGCTCGCTCGCTTTGGTCGGATATAATGGATCGGGAGATCTCCATGATTTTGTCATAATCCTTTCCCACTGCGTACTAGCTTTGTTTCGAATAGTAGCGAGGCAAAACGAATACGTGTCCAGGTTTTCTTCATAGATTGTCTCAAATTTGGTGTTGTCTAGAACGTCAACTTGCCGCTTGAATTTATGCAAGCACTTGTTCCATATTACAGTGGATGGGGTAGCCAATTGTGTAATGCCTGTGTCTGATGATAGAGGTTGTGTCGTTCTGGTCATACCTTTTAGCCCTAAAGTTGTAACTGTAATGAGTGACAAAATCTGCCAGACAGAAATCCTGTAGGTGTGGCGGACGATCTTCGTACTTTTGAATGATATTGCGCAGGTACACCTGGGTTACATTTTCGTGTAAGTTTTCGCTATCCATATGCTGCTTGCTCTTACGCGTACGAAGCCGCTCTTCCAGGGGCCAGGTTGGGATACATATAACGCTTTGACCTTTTTCGGACAAGTCTCCTTTCAGCGAAAACGATGCTGCTTCCTCCGCCATTTCAATTATTTTCAACGTTGTAGCACCAACTGGCTTCAGTGCCTCGGTGTGCTGCATCTCCGGTTTTTCGACCATAATCTTGATGATCGCATTGGGAAAATTGTAAATGCAATAATCCGCCTTGCTGACGTAATCAAGGACATGCGTAATACATGCGTAATTAGCCAAAATGCCCAGGAGATCAATGATGCAATTGAGCACTGAGGTAATGCGTGGGTTGAATATATTCATCCATTTCTCTTTCGCATTGCGTTTGAGCAAGAAACGTGGCCTAACAAAAACCATCCCTGAGCATGTCAATGTAATGTTGCTCCGAAGTGATATTGAATTCCTTAAAGCCTTCAGTCGTTTCGTATTCGGTTTATTTTAACTTAGCGTACGTCTCGAGGTATTTTGCTTGAACGCCTCGCGTCTCTATAGCTCATTGGGTGCATCACTCGATGGGAACGGTGCGATTATCATTGTTTTCCCACTCAGTATGAACGATGCACCGAACTGACAGGCGTGTCTGTTCTTCTTACAGCATGTGTGTATAGTAAGGAAAACTAATTCAACATATCAAAGGAACTGTCCGCGTGATCGTCTGCGGCATGCCTTTGGTCAACTGTTCATTTGGCCCATTGGGCAGCCCGAGGAGAATGTGGACGTACGGACTGCGTCCGTGCTAAAATTCTACTCGGTTGAAGGAGTCTACCAAGTAGCATAGCATGAAAGGAGAGGCTATATTGTCCTTCAACATGCTCATGATGGTGTTGAAGAGCCGATCGACATGTATGGCATACATCCCAGGATTGTTGTTAACGAGGCCCGGTGCGTACATGAGCTGCAACTGCTTGTGCGGTCACTAACACTCCGGGTTGCCTAGCACCCGTAATTTCTCGAGGAGTGCATCGAAACGCTTCCAATGCATTTCCGATGCCGACATTGTGAGGAAAACGGTGCGCTTCGTGAGCAGTCGGATCATCACGAACACCTCTCACGGCTCCTCTGTCCAGTTGTGTGTCGTGTTTGGCACTCCTCGAATGAACGCCAGGTCTTGGTTGATGGCAGATTTGTCAAACTCACCCTCTTCTAGTTTGCGTGTAATGCCCTTTGGTTTATGATTACTTCTAAAGGTGACTGCCTTTTCAACCATCATGAGCCTTATGACTCTCAGAGCCACGTACGGCATGTGTCCCGCATGGACATCCCTTCGATCAGTGTGGCGCATTTCACTCGTTTAAGCAAGAACAGTGTTACCCTGTCGCTCAGGATCTGATGAGGGTGACCGAGGTATTTTTGCGGAAAGGATAGTTCTTGCGTATTAGAATTATACATTCGTGAGATTGGCGTCTCACCTTCACTGGGACCAACAGCCAAGAATTGTGTGTGATTTCGCAGATTACCTAGGTATAAAATATTGTACACAACCGTCTGATGACGCGTTCATAGCTTTGGTGCCTTGCGTTGGCTTATTCAAGTCGTCGACTTCCCTTAGCTTCTAGACCCTGTCTGCGTGTATGTCCTCTTCCTCTAGGAGACATTTGAAGGTCTGTGGTTTGAACCGAATGCTGTTGAAATTGTGGAGGGGGCACTGGAGGACAACGTAGAGCCATGTATTGACGTTACGCTGATGAACGGTACCTACAGAGTATGTAATTTTGCGAGCAGGCGCCGTTTCAAGTCTACTTTGATGGCGACATCGTCATATATGCTTCGAGGAAGACGCTCAACAGTATTGTGCCCATTAATAAAAATGTGTACAACTTGGCCTGTAAAAGCAGACTGCGCACTTCTGTAAGAAATGCGTCTTAGTGATGTGAACGAAATCGGCGGCGCAATCAGGCGTTTTTCTACGATGGTTAGCGAAGGCAGTCGTGTTGGGATTGGAGGATATAAGTATCCACGAGTCTTAGATAGTACAGGCAGTTTACCTTCCAGTAACGGACCGCTGGAGGCACCACATACTTTAATGTTCACAACGTCTTCCACAGGAAAGTAACGTGGCAACAGGTCGAGTGCGCTTTGCTTCTGTGGTCTATTCGTGGCATTTGACATGAACACCAGATCATCCTGGAACCACAGTCGATCACTGAAGGAGCAGCCGAATGCAAATACTGCGTGGAGAAATTTGTCCTTAAATTTAGAATTTGTACCCTTCATAAGAATGACTGCACTGCACTTTCGTCGTTTGGCGAGGTTTTCCGCTTCACGAAATTCGTCCTTATCCTGTGGCGCCTGGCGTTTGCGATGAGCATCCTGGACACGATGTTGATCCGCGGCACGATCACGACGCCGTTGTTCAAAATGTCGCCTCTGCTCTCTTCGTCACTCCCTCTGTGCAGGCTACTGCGGTGGAGTCCTCACTAGGCAGGGCCGTGGCATTGCACTGTCGCAGCGCAAATCAGTGACTAGGTGGGTTGTTCTTGTCAATACGAAAGGGTACTTAGCTCACTCGCTATTTCGTATACCACAGTTGATGCTTCTCGACAAGTGCACCTTACACAGCCAGCATTTTTCTGGGTAACGCTTGCGGCGATTCCTATTTGCTCAGGCGATCTTGTGGTTCTACTTCCCCCCCCCCCCGCACGGCTGCCATAGATGCGCAGAGGCGAGCGCTGCCTCGTGGTGCTGTAAGGAACCCAGTGGCCTATGTGGCACACGCGTCCCGCTGTGCGTGCCCACAGAGACGACACACCGATTGGGAGGAAAAGCTATACTGCTTCGCAGTAAAAAGCAGCTTGAATGATCGGGTTTACTCCTGAGTGGCCCATCTCTACATTCTATTCTAGCGCGGCGGCTCTCAAAATTTCCATGCGCTTTGCGTTTGACTGGTGTTCGCGGCTTCAAACATGACTTTCGCGTCTTGCCTTCGCAACAGGTAGTTTGGCTTCAACACGTGATCGCTTCCAATTCCATTGCGGTGCCCTTCTGATTATTTCCGTCATTTGTATCCATCGTTTCATGAATTACTGCCTTTTCAGCAAGTTCACAAGCAATAGAAACAGCCGCAATGGCGACTTTGCATTCTTCTTGATTCGCACGTTCGCGGTCTTAGCGCTCTTATTGTTTGCGCCACAACTCTTGTCCGAGTTATTCAATCTATCTGTCCAATGTTTCTATTTCCCACCTACTTGCTTGCTTCACAAGTCTCTCTTTCTGAATGATTCTACCGAGGTATATCATCTCAGTGCAGTCACTTCCGTTTTCGAAAACATTCTTACGAATAGCTGCCTCCAACAAATCTTCCTCTAGGTCTACATCTGGCTCTCAATGCAACTTCAACAACTCAACATTTCGCCACTTTTTCAATTCGAAGGAAGTTATTGCGGGTTTTTGGTCAAAACTTTCTCCTGCACTTGGCTCCTTATTGCCCAAAGCTGGTATTCGAATGTGTTCTAGTTCGCCGTCAAGCCCCATCATTTCAAGCGCAAGTTCGCGTTCTCACTCTTCGCGATCATTTGAAAACCATCTTTGAAGTGCACGCTTTTCTCTTTCACGTGCATGTTCGCAGTCTTGCCTTTAAAGCTCGCAGTCTCTTCCGCCTGTCTCTGGCTTCCTTTTTGGGCCTCTCCCGAATGATTTTAAGGCGTTCAGAAATCTCGTCATTATCGGCTCGGAACGGAAGAATATCCTCAATCAAATCTGGTTCTTGGGGTATGTCGGGGGCGTCCAGACACAGCTCCATCGTAAGCTCCAAGAACTCCTCTTTATGCAAGTGCTTCAAATTCGTCGCTCAGTTCCATGTTGCTTGCTCACATGCGCTTGGCGACAAATACAAATTTTACCCGTTTTGTTTCCTACAGTAACAAATGTGTGGTAAAGCTCACTAGAGAAAAGCCACGCACTCACCAAACCTCGAGGCCTAAAAACCTGCGTAGAGTATCCCGACGCACGGTAGCATCTCATGCAGACAAATATGCAATATCTAAAGAAGTAACTCGCAGGACTACCGATTGCACGACGTGTGCGGAGGAAACATCATTGCGCGGCGTAATATACTTCCTGGTGTAACTATGTGATTATTGGTGGGATTAGAGAGCTCGATTTTTTCTTGGTACATAATACATTCCACCGATACGTAACATATTCAGCCCTTTGCCATGCAGGTTGTATACGGCAAAGCAACTGTGCCGTTTATCGCCAGCAAAAGTAATAGCCGCGCTAACCGCGGCTACGTAGCAACATGACAGCTCCCATGCAGAAATGAACACCTGCTTCTTTCCAAATTTGTGCACTTGACTGCCTCTCCTTCCTGTAAATAGTAGGGCTATTTAGTTGCCTAAACGGTCCACATGAGTTTAACTAGTGTAGGAAGCCGCCATTTTTTACTTGGTGTAGAAAAGCGTAGCTCCGCCCACCTTCACGGAGCCGTTCTAAAGCGAAAGCATTAAAGGTCCCGTGTTGCAGAGAATTCTGCGTCGGCGTCCGGCGTCGGACGTTATTCTGCAAGAAAGTTCCTGAACCAACCATTTCCAGGCCCTCCATGTGCCGTCAGGAAGTTGCAGAAATAATTGAATTTCTCAAGCCAAAATATGTAGAAAATCGTAAAGTACGACTTACACACCACCTACACACGTGATAAAGTCGGATACTAATTTGACTATATGAGAAAACATAATTTTCTTAATCGAAAACTCAAAGAAAACCCTTTTTCAGCGCTTCTACCACGCATAGATCGGCGACGAAGTCCGCCATTTGTACGCGCCGGCGCGCCAGTGACTCAGGGACCACGGAGCGGTGCGCCCGCTTCCTCGCAATGCCCCCACGTGGCGCTCGCCTTAGCCGCATAGCGCTCTACGCAAGAGGCCGCGTTCCTACCAGAAAGCCCGCCTTCGTGCATTGCGTTTACGGCCAACGTTTTCTGGTAAACATTACGGTTAGATACGCTTCAGTTGCCGGGTAACATGAGAAGCAGTCCGGGATCTTTGAATGCTGTCGCGTACCACTCTTAAAGGAGAAGCATAAGCATCATCCAAATTTGTATTGCTTTGATGTAGCATTAAAAGTACACTTTCTACATTGTGGTGTCCATGAGTGTAGGAAGCAGACGACGAACACGCAGGGTGGTGTTGCAAACGCGTGGTGCCATTCTGTCTGTGACTGTCGGCGTATGTAGCAACGATAGTGAATATTCGTTGCAACGATGGTAGCGAAATGTTGGAGTGACCATGTGTCACAGAGGAAAGTGGGCAAATCTTCCAAGAAAAAAAAATTACTCACGGATGGTGCTACAAGGCTCCCTCGACTGCCTAGGGACACTTTTCGCATCATTGTCAGACCACGGAACCGCCCGATTGTAAACAAGGTCAGTAAAATACGCTTTGAGACAGCCTTGACCATGGCGGCACCCTTGGCTGCGGCCGTAAACGAAGAACACACGATGCGTCCCAATGGAGTTCAGGAAAAGTTGTGGCGTGCACTCCGTACGACAAAAACATGGACAGGTACATCCAAGTGCAGCAAATCAGGCTCGGCAAAGGCACGTTCGGGGTGGCCACACCTGACCCCTCCTGAGAATAAATGTGAGGGAGTCAGAAGAGTAGTTGACGTGGAATTCAGCGAAGCTCAGGTCAGAGTGAGAATTGTACATCATCGGAATCCAGGTGCTTTGGAGGGCAGGCGGACCAAAAACACCTGGGCGGTGGTGGTGCTTTTCGAAGGCATGAGTCTGCCCAAATACGTGGCATACGACGTTAGTATATTTCGCTCCACGCTATGCCGACGCCATACCGAAGTCTACTGCGTATGTGGAGGACCAGGATACCGGGCTGGCATATGTTCCAACCCAGGACGCAAGTGGTGTCGCGCCTGCGGCAAACAATATCCGGCGGAAGATCACCAGCGCGATCCGAAATCGCTAGACAAAGCTAGACACAAGCAAGAATAATGCGTTCTTGCTGCTCCTCCGAACGTTTCGTTCTTCATTCTCCTGTATGTAACACGTAGATCAGGGTTGCGCTATTTCTGTCGTAGAATTTGCTAGAATATTTTATTTATGACACCTTCGTACCAATAACAGCGTTAATCTAATGTATGGCCCGTGAAAACGTTATGTTTTCATTGCCGAACTTGTTTTCTCGAAATGAAGAAGCGACAAATAAACGCCTTGGCCCTAACAAAACCCATAACTGCATATTGTAATATAACATGGATCAATCAATAATTGCGTCACAAGAACACCAGAATGTAGATTTCTATTTTCAAAGTCGCATTATACTTATGAAGAGCAAATTTGCGGCTGGTTTTTTTACGTGTTTTGATGTTGCTATGGAATGTTAGGATAACTAAAATAACGAGTTTTCTTACCGAACTTTTTGGACATTCTGTAGTGAGGTACCAGCGTGTACCCATTGATTGACAAAATCTGCGAAAAAATATTTTCTTGGTTACAGCTGCTGTGAATTCTATTGCTAGAGATGATACTTCTACCGTGCACCCAATGCACGGCACAAGTGCAGGCTTTATGATATGTTCTGGCTAGCTCAGTGTATTTTGAGCACATGTAGGCATTTCCGAATATTTTCAGGCGCCCATCCCTCAAAGCCTAATGCGTGGCGAGAAAACTCGCTTTGGCCAAACGAAAACTTGTATGTACAAATGGGGTGGAGCAGTCGAGACAATCTTGCTTGTTTGCCAAAGGAAACATAGCCCTTGTCCACTAAGTAATATTGGCCACAAGACAGGGGATTCGAGGGGAGCGAAGAAGGTAAAATAATAAAGTGAAGTAGTACACCAGAAGAAAGTACTAAAAATTACACAAGGAATTATAAAATGAATTTTTATAGAGACAGAGTTTAATGATGCCGAAGCATGATTAATAAAAAATAACTGATAATTTTAATGAATAGGAGCAATTTCATAAACATTCGGAAATACTTCGACGGATAAAATTTATCATTATGCCTCCGAAAGGTCATGATGAATTACAATAGACGCGCCATCATTTACATGCCAGGTGCCAATGATTCAGGAGATAAACCATCGGTTCGCGGACGTCATAGTTCTTCTTCAGAGCTCCCGCACCTTTACCAGGTTTAGCGTCTCCGTGGATAATATTACAAACATGAAGAAAGAGCGATCAACTTCGTAGTATACATGAAAAACGGCTCGCATTGAAGATGGCTTCATTTCATTCTCATTACTGACTTATGTCTAATTGCTTTGAGGTTATTCGCGTCAAAAAATTGAAGCATTTCCTTATTGAAGTACAAACACACATAACGAACGACTTATTGATCATATTCTGTACAAGGACGTGCCGTTCATGTGGGGCCCCGCTCAAACTGCCGCATTTGCCCAGCTCACCAACATTCTCACCAATCCACATTTACTGGCCCACTTTGACCCGTCCTCTCCTAGCCCATTTGAAATATTTCTCAGGGCCAGATTTTACTGCTTTGGCCGGTTTATATGTCAACGAAAAACAAATGAAAAATGTTCTCTGTAATCATGCGCATCATCATGTGCGCGCGAGATGTCATGTTACTTCAGTTGTTTTTGAGCTGTGTGTAGTGCAAATTCAAACCGAATAATTGACAAGTTTCTGGCAAAGGATGTTAACATTGTAGCTGGAAAGTCACATGGGCTCTGACGCTGTCATGCACACTCGTCTATTGTGCTCCATCAGGTTCGCCCAGAGAATTAGTATACGCACAGCATATGCAACATTTCTTGTTTGTAACATATTTGCTGAACCAGAAAGTGAACAGTTTACTAGTGGATTTTCGGAGTTTCACTAGCCTCTTCCGTCCTTGCTGCGTAGGTTTCAAAATCACTCAATAAATGCAACAATACCGGCCTTAAGCTTTTATCTCTGTAAAACTATTATATCTCTGTATAACATGACAGCTTTACTATGAAAGCGCGAGCCCTAGCGCCCGTGAATGAAGGAAGCCTGTGTGTCCTCTTATTCACAATTAGAAACTCTTGAGTATAGGGTGAGCTGTTAGCAGGTCACACACTGGTCCCTCACGCTCGGCTGATGAAGCACCCGCATGTGTTATTTCCTCCCTCCCGACGTGGTAGCCTAACAGAACGCAGCTTTCATTATTTTGTTATTAGGAAACAAAAAGGAATTAGTAGCCTGGATGGCACATCCATGATACTCGCGCAGATCGTTTATTTTTTCGCAGCCGACAGTACGTCACTTATGTTATAGAACTGTGCTGCTCTTCGAGAGAGGGTCTGCTGGGGAAGACGCACTTCCTCTTTGTTGCCCGAAATGTGCGAATACTTTATGGACAAGCGTATGTAACGAGAAGCGAAGTAGCAGGCTCTCCACGTGCATGTCACTCAGCGGTATATAGCCCTTCCTTGGTGGGATAACGCAAGCACTGGCAGTGCCGAAACTGCTGCTTGCGAGGTACACAGTTCATGCCATATAGCAAGGATAAGTGTATAACGCGAGAAGAGGCGGCAAAGTCGTGCGCGTGTACGATTCTGCGGCATGTCCGCTGCTAGTGGCTCGCGCCTCAATTTATGTGTTCGCACGGCATATTATCGCACCGGGCCTGTTGCACTGAGTTGCGTGACGTTCAAGCAAGAGCGTCATGTGGCGTTCCTTTAAATGTTGAGCGGTGTATCGGAAAAGCAGGTGGTCACGGTTTTGATTGTTTAATGTCCGGCCGACTTAGAAATGGCACGCCATGTATAAGAAGAGATTGGTAAAATGTGAGCAACGATAGCTAAAATAAGGGTACCACCCCATATCACAAGGCATTTAAACGAGTATTTGCACACGATGGGGGGGGAGGGGGGAGGGAGATCGAGCGAGCCGATAATTGTCCGCCGCTATGGTCAATGTATCCCACTTTTTCCAAATGAAACTGTATTCTTAAGTTGGCCTCCCTTCGTACAAAGCCTAGCTGGACGGCTATGAAGACGGTTTGAGGAAGCTTCTGCCAGGAATTCCTATGAGAAGGAATTTAATTACTGAGCTCGCCCACAAGGATAGAAAAAAAAGATGTCTATTAACATCTTATATTGCTATACAGACGGGCTAATTCTTGTTGTAGACCTTACAAGTGAAAACATTGTTGTAGTCCTAGAGTTGCATTACTCAGAGATGTGCTCATTATTTAAATGATAAAGTGAAGCAGCTTTTCAAATATTTTAACGTTTTCACTAATTAACTCACAAATATTTACTTTACGGCACATATTGCAAGTAACCAATTAAAGCCGCTGATTTTGCGAAGCGTATACAGTGGGAATCAGTTTCCAGCATGACAACAGTTTTTAGACATATATTTGCTAACATAAATGTATATCTTGGTGAAGCATGTACTAAATTATTATTAGTATTTGTAATAAATGATCAGCGTAATTTGATAATTGGGTATCCTTATTCCTTTCACCTGAAAAATATTTATCCATCATCGTCGCACTTTCTCTATTCTGCGCGATAGGAAAACTTGCTGATATTCTAAATGTCTTCATCACCGTCATTTATTTTTTGACCTTCGGTTTAGTCGCAAATGTTGATGTTTAGCAGACGTCACGCATTCCGACCCTCACTGGTGTATCAGCAGGTGCAAAACGCCCTTTTCCGCAAGAAGCCTAAGATGATATTTTTTTATTGAATACAAAAATATTTACATGACAGCAACTGACATCTGCCTTTGAAGATGGCATCTAAAGTTTCGCGTCCTGAATTTCCAGAAAGATAAAGAACGTTTATACGGAGATACGCAAGGAATTACCGGGAAACAGCGATGTATGCAAGTTTTTTATAAGATCGCGAACTTCAACCTTTTCTGAAGCAGTGCTAGACGTAGCCGTAGATTATGGTAGAGAGTCAAACACGTGATCAGTTTTCCACAAATTACAGGAGATGACATACGCCTTCCTTGCTTTTCAGCGCGTCACAAAACGAAAACACTAAATACAGCCGAAGGATTTTTGACAGGGCACTGCTCTCAGTGTTTAACCTTGCGCAAGGCCCAGTTTCATTGATTCATTGATTGCCATGCCCACTTTGAGTTTTTAATAAATTGTAAGAGTCAAATGTAGTGTTACTGTTCGCCCTTATAATGATATCAGTCATGTGATTTGCTGCTGATTGCGTAAAGTTAGCGGGACACTATTCATCGTCTATTTACATTTTTTAAATATAAGTGGAATTTGCATACATAAGCTCGCCCTCGCAATATCATGATACATTATGTGTAGCAGGATTGCTATATGTAAGAAGCAGGCCGCTTGATTAGCCCTACAACACACCACTAAATTTTTTATAAGACCCGCCGTGGTTGCTCAGTGGTTATGGTGTTAGGCTGCTGAGCACGAGGTCTCGGGATCGAATCCCGGCTGCGGTGGCCGCATTTAGATGGGGGCGAAATTCGAAAACACCAGTGTACTCAGAATAGGTGCACGGTAAAAAGCCCCGGGTAGTCGAATTATCTGGAGTCCTCCACTACGGCGACCTCATAATCAGAAAGTGGTTTTGGCACGCAAAACCCCATAACAGAATTAAACAGTTTTCATAATTTCACGTCAATGCGCAACGTATTTGTTCCAAGTTAAGGTAAATAAAAGTGTTAGTGAGTCGATGGAAGAGCGGGCTCATGACCTCGTCCTCGGATATCAGAAAGTGAATACAGGACTCGATGCGCTCCTAGAAGTCGGCTATGCTTATTGTTACTGAATGATACTATGGGAAAGTTTTGAACGTAGGTATTGTGCAAACAGCGTACTTATATTTCTTCAAAGCCTTCAACTACTCCTAAGAAGTCATAGTAAAATATTTAGCGCGCACAATTGTGAAGGGGGACAGACGAGCGCTTCACTGTGTCCTTGTCATTTGTGTGCGCAAAATATTTTACTATAAATTCGTACCAACTGGCCAAACTATCAGTTGTGCTACTCTTAAGAAGGTTCACCGTGGTAACGTTTCGTCTGCTGCTGGAGTACAGATTGGTGGGGCTGGGGTACGTTTCAGAAGGGGGCAGGCGCACCTAACCACATCAACACACCAGCAGCAGGTGACATGGACATGTCCGCTAGGTGGACACTTACAGAATAGCCCTCAGATGTCCTCTTGGCAATGTCATTGTGAATAACTGATATGAAGGGATACATTTATGCATACTCGCTTTATGAAACATCGTAATCGGCCTCTATTGCATAGATTAAGGCGAAAGCCTTAAGTGGCTCGTTGCAATAGTTGATACGTTAAGAACGCGACGTCTTCTCGAGTGGTACAGATATGTCGTCATCAGCAATGGCTCATACTCACGTAAGCAAGCAAAAAATGCAATGGCTGATAACCCCTTAAAGCAGAGGCTACAACCGCTCAGCACAGTTAAGCGAACAGTTGATACGTTCATTGAAATAGCCACTAGTACATACCAGAACAGCCTACATTTCAATAAATAACAAGCTCAAAACAAGCATCCGAACGATCACTAAAGCATTGCATAGGCCCTCTTCGAATAACGCTAAGGCCGATGATGCTCGCCAAGAGAGAAACGTGGTTCGACATGCGAAGCGGCGGAAGCAAGGCGTTCGACCACGAGTGCTGCTTTCCCCTACTTAGAGAATGCAGCGTAATGTGGAAGCGAAACGCCGTTGGTGCGAGTCTGATCCCGTTATACGAGCGCGAGAAGCCCCAGCTAAAGTGGCACAAACGAGCCAAAGAAGCCGAACTGCGAAAGCAGCAACGCGACGAGGCGAGAGGGCAACGTAGACTGGAGGCTGAGATAAGCAGAAGCTGGCAGACAACGGCTTACCGCACGTTTACTTCACACTACGGCTAGTTATGCCTTGCGTTATGTATTCTATATTATTGGCCAAACAGATAGCCCTTACTGCGAATGCGGCAGTGTAGACGAAAGTGTAGAAACTCCCGCCTCCGTAATGCCGCACATATTTTGTGGCATTCCAAGTGGTTACGCCATGCAAACTCACAAGCTACAATTCGCAAATTCCAATATATGCCGTAAACTAAATAATGCAAAATATATTTCGTGGATTTTTGGTAATTAGTTGTATATCCGTTGGAATTTCTCGTGCAAGTAATTTCTGACTCTCTCAATAATCCAGTTCAAGCACTACAATTATAGTTCAATATTGTGGCTGCTTGCGGTGTTGGCCACACACAACGCAACACTTTTAAACGAGCAAATAGACTAGGACGGTTAAGGAATTATGTTATCTGCAACAGACTATATTTAAAACTCCATAAAACTTAGAAATAACTACCTTGTATGTGTGCACTCTATGTATTTACCCCTGATGAAAAATTATATTATCGGTATTTCGGCACCAGAAACTCCCTTCCCTCTTTATGCATATGAATAAAAAAGGCATCATCATAACTTATCGGTTTATAGTTAGCCACTCTTTTTTAGTATTAACAAACAAGACTGTTATTCACATTATGTAGCAAAGAAGCCACAAAAAGCCTAAGATTACCTCATGACATCTTTTTGCTGTTCTGATGTCATGAACATTGCATGGTAAAGCTGACGTCCCCTAACATATCCAGCATGGCCTTTTTCCGGACTCCCATTGCATTCCACTAAATTATTGAATGTGTGGACAGTTAGCGTCTACTTTAGGTGTCTCCTTATTTCAAGGGTTCATAGCGTATTTAAATTGCAGCCGCATCTCTTCCATGATGGGGATGAACAGGTTTTCAGCCCGCCGTGGTTGCTCAGTGGCTATGGTGTCGGGCGGCTGAACATGAAGTCGCGGGATCAAATCCCGGCCATGGCGGCTGCATTTCGATGGGAGCGAAATGCGAAAACACCGGTTTACTCATATTGAGGTGCACGTTAAAGAACCCCAGATGGCCAAAATTTCCGGAGTTCTCCACTACGGCGTGCCTCATAATCAGAAAGTGGTTTTGGCACGCAAAACCCCATAATTTTTTAAAAGCTTTTCAATGCCTGAAAATTTTATTTTTCTTCCATTTTCTTGCTGCTTGTTCACTTTCCAGGAAAGATACATTGAATTTCTGAAATTACTACAGCGCTGACTATTTGATATAGGGGAACGCAAGTTCAATTTGCTTCAGCGGCTTATGAACTGCTACTTGGTATCCTGCCCTGATACTCTTACTTTATTATTCCTCTCAAAGCAGACAATGAAACAGTAACTGCGAATCTTATAAAATACGATGAATATATTCTGCTCGCAAAACTTGCAGCCCCGTATACACAAATTCTCTTTAAATGAAGTGTGCCTGTAACGTGCATGAATGTTAATGCAATACTATGCCGGAACAAACGTGACTTTAGAAGCGAGAGGCTCATTATCTTACTCTCACTAGTTTAGCAGATCTCAAGTGAAATCGGAGCAACACGAGAAACACTGCACCCAGAGAACAGGGCAAGTTTTCAAAACGGTTTCCAGCAGGAGATCACATGCATGTTAATAATCAGGTTGTTGCGAAATGCGCAGACATTAACAAGCCTCCTTTATGTAAACTTCATAACGTTCACATAAGAAGCCTTTGACTTCCATTGAACTTAAACAGGCCCATAAAAGTAACGAGTGCACTTGCTGTAATTGTGTTGCAGAAAATTGACTGTAATTATAGAACAATTTCAAAATCTGTGTCTTGAAGAGGTGAGTCTAGTTACTTTTTACTTACCAACGGCGTGTTCATTGTTGTGGCGACTTTTATGCCTCTAGCCCACTTTGTCCAAGATTTACATGTTTAAACTTCGATAATGTGTCACTAGCCGACATGGGAAGCTTGTCTAAAGCATTTGACTTTTACTAGAGACGCTAGTCTTTCCTGAGTTCAGATTCCAGGGGATGTGCGTGAGGGAGCGTGGATAGAAAAGTAGCGCGTTATGAAGAGAGACTACTAGACGAACATTTGTGCCTCATCTTTGACGTAGTAGTTCTGTGGAAACCCGCAAGGTGGAGAAGTAATTATTAAAAGGAAAATCAGACATCGACCCGTTCGTAACAGTTCCTACTAAGGAAACGCCACACAGGTTCCTCGAAAGAAAAGCCTCAGAGTCCTGGTCCGGGAATGGAACCCGGGAACACCGTCCCGGGTGGGATTCTTATTTAGGAGTGACTTAAGCAGGAATAGACATGTATAGGAAGTAAGAAAGTAGGCGAATAATGCACTTTGAAGCTTAAGGCAAAATTTACACAAAGCAACCTCTGAAGTTAGAAACTTGGCCTATAGAACACTGGTCAGACAAATCATTGAGTACGCGAAAACTGTCTGCGATGCTTACACACAGAAAAACCGTAATAAGCTGGGAAGGATTCAGTGGTTAGCTTCTCGATTCATCTTCAACAAATATGGTGAACTTCACTCCCCTTCAAACTATGTCAGTTTGAAAATCTTTCCAATTTAGAACCAAGGACTAAGTATGATAGGCTGAAGTTCCTGTTCCTTACTATCCATATTGAAATAAAAATATTAGGATGAACTATTTTGAAATTTCTGCTAATTAATCTTCTAGACATCGCCAGAGCATGTAGATTCCCCCTCTTGTAAACCGTAACGACACATTTAAATATAACTTCTTTGCCAGAACGATAAAAGAGTGGAACATGCTTCCAGATTTCGTAGTCCAGTCTGCCTCCTTTATTAATTTTCTGAGTAATTTGCATGCCGTTATCTATTCCGAGAGCGCGGTGCGTTAATCATCTAACTTTGTGAATAATCCTATTTTATGATTCCGTTATCATCTGTGTATGTTGTTCTTATTTTACGTGCCTCAAGGGATATTGATTGGTTTTTCTGCCTGCTTTATTACAGTGCATATGCACTGCACTTTCTTTTTTGTACGCTGTATTCAGATGTATTGTGCGCCCTGCCTGAATCAGATGTGTTGACATTGCTTGTTTTATTTTTTTTCTCCACTCCTGTAATGGCCCTAAAGAAAGCGCTGACAATATCAACAAAGAAAGAAAGAAAAAAGAGAGAAATAATGTCACACGATAAACCGTTGACGTGTCGAAGAGTTGTCCCCTACGCTGTATAAACGACGTATATGCTCACATAACGGTGATGTGTACCCCGGGTGTTTATTTCTGCATGGTGTTTCCTTTCGCTAAAGGAACGTAAGTGTCTTCTGACAGGCAGGACGGTCAAGGTCCCTTAAACTCGAACCTTCTTCAAATGCCACTCTTGACGTATTGGATGACGTATATACGTAAGCAAAATGATGAAGTAGCAGCCAGTCGACTAAGTATATAGCATGCTATCTCCCGCGCGGCTAATAAGGGCATACACAGAGCATCTTGCGCCCCGGTATATCTGGTTTATCGATACCCTTCGCTCTCATAGCGTCACTAAAATGAATGCTCTGCTGTATGCATGTATATTTCCGCTGTTGATTGGTGCCCTTGCCTACCAGCGAAATCAGATTACTGGCCATGGAACCTTAGGACAGCTTATCATCGTAAGATTGCTGCACCTTCAAAGGCCGAGCCCTTTGTGCTCGGTTTATTGCTCATGCAATGTCTACACAGTGTTTAAAAATTGTTATTGTGCCGCTAAACGTGCACAACGTGCCGCGGTTCTTACGGTTCTTCAAATTGGGCCTCTTCTTTTGTGGTTCACTACATCGCTACTACTTAGAATTCAGCAGCCTTAGAAATGCGTTCAGATTGCGAATATCTTCTTGTTGATTCTTCGTGAGCGTAGTAGAATCCTGCGCGAGCTGAAAATTTGCCAGCTTAATCTCCGCTGCTGCATCTTAAATAGCAGTCTGTAATCGGTGTTCCTTTTTTTACTTGTATTAGAGGGCTGACATTACTGAATTAAGGTTTGCGCCCATTATTATGTAGCATAAGCATACTTAGACAGTTTGGACGTATCCTTGCAGGATTGTATCCGTCGCTTCCTACAGGCAGTTCAGCGCTGCGCTGCATCGTATTTTAGCCATTCAGGTGTACTATTCTTTATAATTGTTCGCACGTTATTTCGCGCTCTCTTATGCTTTTTTATAGCCTACTTGCAGCATTATCCTCAAATTACAATTTAAATTCCTTTGCATACCAGTTATACCATATCCGATTTGTTAGCAGTTCTTGACCGCATCGTTACCTCACAAGAATTACTTTTGCACAATACAAATCAGTCTCGTCTAATATTGGTCACAAACCTATGATTTTAAAATATCAGGTAGCAATATGAGTGGGGTTCAGAGCTTCCGTCCTCTTCGAATACCAGTCATTCCGCTGTATACTTCCGCCTTGCGAAGTACAATGGTTTCAAGTTAGCCTAGAATTGTTGGCGGAACAAGGAAGAATAAAAAATTGGTGCCATTATCATGTCACTTTCACGCGCCAGCGTACAAGTTTCACCGGTGAACTCGGCGACCCGATGTTTGAAGCCGTGAAGGAAGCGTGCGCCGGAGGATGAAGGCGCCTCGAGGTGGAGAAGAGAATCGCGCTCAGAGAAAAGTACGAAGGAATGCACTGACTGCGTTAAAGTTACTGCATGTGCTTCCTACGGGAGCGGACTTGTTCATAGGTCAGCCATCATGCCTACCAACGCATTCACGTTAAACAGAAAAGTCACTCCTCTCAAATGCAAAAACGGCGCGGCACAGCGGTCGAGTGTGCTTGCTCGTTCATTGCACGTCCTTGGCGGCAAGGAGACTTTCACACCGAAGAAAAAAGGGAAACTCGATGAAATACCCACTTTAGATAAAATGGATGCATCAAGTTCTTCGTTGTGAGTCACTGTCGGCAGAAACACTTATTTTATTTTTTTAAGCATAACAAAAATCAAAGAGACACTATCCTAGATAGAGTCAGTTCTATAAATCGTTCGTCACACGTTGTTTTTGACACAGTGCTTTGAAAGATAAAATAGGCAAGTTCAGAAAACAATGACAGCGCATAAAACGAGTGTTAGAAATTTTCTGTGCTTCGTGCTTTACAAAAAAACGCAAGCTAAGTAGAATTTTGCGCAGATTGAGGTAGGGTAATAGACGCTACATTCGGTTTCAACTGTTGTACCTCGAAGTTCGATGGACTACGACTGACTATATACACTGTATAGCACTGCCCTGCTATATTCGCAGGGTCAATTTTTATATTTGTGTTCTCACGCGCACATTTGTGTCTGGTTCCTGTACAGTTTTTTCAGCGGCTAACCAGCTGTTACATAGCGCGAGAGGAACCATACGTGTCTTGAATGTTATCGCCTATTCTCAAAGCAAAAATATTGCTAGTGATATTTGTACTTACTCTATATGATCATATGTCATGTTCGACGCGAATAGGTTTGTGCATTATAGCAATATAGCCATTAGCCATTATACCCATCTAGGTCCTGTATGTGGGAATATATCTCACCTAATAGAATATTTTCGGCATCATTCCCGAAACCCTTAATGCAGCACATATGGATCCCACTAACTCGTGATTCTTGTCTATCCAATTATTTCCGGTCCACAAATACGTTACGCCCAGCAGAGTCTTTCTTTCCACTATTGTACCTGATAACGAAATATGCTCGGGAAATTTTCATTTTACTCTTTTCCATTTGGTTCCCTGATGGATGAGCATTCCAACTCCCCATCCCTTCCTTTCCGACTTCCTTCTGTTCCACCCTTCGCAATCATCATAATCATCATCATCAGCCTGGTCACGCCAACTGCAGGGCGAAGGCCTCTCCCATACCTCTCGAACTACCCCGGTCATGTACTAATTGTGGCCATGTTGTCCCTGCAATCATCGTAATCTCATCCGCCCACCTAACTTTCTGCCGCCCCCTACTACGCTTCTCTTCCTTTGGAATCCAGTCCGTAACCCTTAATGACCATCGGTTATCTTCCCTTCTCAATACATGTCCTGCCCATGCACCCCTCCATTTCTTTTTCTTGATTTTAACTAAGATATCATTAACTCGCATTCGTTGCCTCACCCAATCTGCTCTTTTCTTATCCCGTAACGTTACACCCATCAAACTTCTTTGTATAGCTCGTTCCGTCGTTCTCAACTTAAGTAGAACCCTTTTCGTAAGCCTCCAAGTTTTTGCCTCGTACGTGAGTACTGGTAAGACATAGCTGATATACACTTTTCTCTTGAGGGACAATGATAAGCTGCTGTTCATGATCTAAGAACGCCTGCCAAAGGCACCCCAGCCCATTCTTATTTTCCTCATTATTTCAGTCTCGTGTTCTGGATCCGCAGTCACTACCTGCCCTAAGTAGGTGTATTCTCTTACCACTTCCAGTGCCTTGCTACATATCGCAAATTGGTGTTCTCTTCCGAGACTGTTAAACATTACTTTAGTCTTCTGCAAATTAATTTTTAGACGCACCCTTCAGCTTTGCCTCCCCAGGTCAGTGAGCATGCATTGCAATTGGTACCCTGAGTTACTACGTAAGGCAATTGCATCAGCAAATCGAAAGTTACTAAGGTATTGTCCATAAACTCGTAACCCCAATTCTTCGCGATCCAGGTCTCTGAATACGTCCTGTATACACGCTTTGAATAGTATTGCAGGGATCGCGTCTCCCTGCCTGACGCTCCTCTTGATTAGGATTTTGTAGCTTTCTTTATGGAGGACTACAGTGGCTCTGGAGCCGTTATAGATATCTTTCAGTATTTATATATACGGCGCGTCTACACGCTGATTCCGTAATGCCTCTATGACTGCTAAAGTTTCGACTGACTCAAACGCTTTCTCGTAATCAATGAGAGCTCTATAGAAAGGTTAATTATATTCCGCAGATTTCTCTATCACCTGACTGATAGTGTGAATATGGTGTACTGTTGAGTAGCCTTTACGGAATCCTGCCTTGTGCTTTGGTTGACAGAAGTCTAAGGTGTTCCTGATTGTATTTGCGATTGCCTTCGTAAAATACTTTATAGGCAACGGACAGTAAGCTGATCGGTCTATAATTTTTGAAGTTTTTCGCGTCCCCTTTCTTATGGATTAGGATTTCGTTTGGGTTCTGCCAAGATTCCGGTACGCTCAAAGTCATGTGGCATTGCGTATACAGGGTGGCCAGTTTTTCTAGAACAATCTGCCCACCATCCTTCAACAAATATGCTGTTATCTGATCCTTCCCAGTTGCCTTCCCCCTTTGCATAGCTCCCATAGCTTCCGTTACTTCTTCCGGCGTTACTTGTGGGATTTCAAATTCCACTAGACTATTCTATCTTCCATTACCGTCGTGGGTGCCACTGGTACTCTATAAATCTCTATAGAACTCCTCAGCCACTTGAAATATCTCATTCATATTAGTAATTATACTGCCGGCATTGTCTCTTACCGCATACATCTTATTCTTGCCTATTCCTAGTTTCTTCTTCACGGCTCTTAGGCTTCCTCCGTTCCTGAGAACTTGTTGAATTCTATCCATATTATACTTCCTTATGTCAGCTGTCTTACGCTTGTTGATTAACATGGACAATTCTGCCAGTTCTATTCTTCCTGTAGGGTTAGAGGCTTTCATAGATTGGTGTTTCTTGATCAGATCTTTCGTCTCCTGCGAAAGCTCACTGGTATCCTGTCTAACAGAGTTACCACCGACTTCTACTGCACATTCCTTAGTGATGCAAATAAGATTGTCGTTCATTGGGTCAACACTAAGGACCTCTTCCTTAGTGTTGACCCAGCCGAATACCTGTTCTCTAGCTTGATCCGCAATCGCACTATTTTCCCTCTTACAGCTAACTCATTGATCCGTTTCTTATGTACAAATTTCTTCCGTTCCCTCCTCAAGTCCAGGCTAATCCGAGTTCTTACCATCCAATGCTCACTGCAGCGCACCTTGCCGAGCATGACCACATCTTGTATGATGCCAGGGTTAGCACAGAGTCTAAGGTCTATTTCATTTCTAGTCTCGCCATTCGGGCTCCTCCACCATCCACTTTCGGCTATCCCGCTTGCGGAAGAAGGTGTGGCGGCCTCACGTTCGCACAGCAGCAGCCGGACCCCCTTTTTCACTTTGTAAATATCTTATCGTGGAGTGTGGCTAAAAGGGAAGTGGTGTGAGGGTACGCAACCGAGCCTTAAAGGCTGGACGAGCACAAAAATAAATTTAGTTGTTGCTTGTTGTTCAGGGACACATCACTCTCTTCTATCTGCGGATTTCCAGCCGCGCTCGCGTCCCCCGCAACATTGGTGACCCGGACGAGCAGCAAGTGCTATGGCCACACCTCAAGGCACCGAAATTCCGACACTCTTCGGCGTCGACGTCGAACTCTGTTTTGGACATCGGAGCCTACATTGTGATTCATTCCGGTAGAACCACAATTAACTGCATGGCGCATCACAGCAGATTCCACGAAATACCATTAGGTAGTGAGCAGTCTGACCCCAATCAACCGCCAGCGAAATTCGAGACCTGTTGCTTTCCCCTCTTGCAGACAACGTTTATAAGGAATTGAAGCGAACACTCATTCGCAGGGTCACGCTGACCGAAAGCCAACGGCTACAACAGCCTCTCCGTGATGCCAACCGCGGCGACAGAACGCCGAGCCAGCTGCTGCGTCATATGTAGCAATTATTGGGCAGCAAAGTGGATGGTCTTGACAGCCTGCTGCTCTACGAAATATTTCAGCAGAAAATCCCCCCCAACGTCAGAATGGTTATGACTGCCTGAAATGAGAACGATCTATCCAAGCTGGCCGACCTAACCGACAAGCTCATGGTGGTAGCTCCCACATCTGTCGCGGCCGTCACAAGCAAACCATGTCGACATGAGCAGCTTAGAGAGATCAATAACGAAATATCGCGCCTCGTGGATTCCGTGGTAGCGCTCTATACCGCGTCACGGTGAACGAATCAGAGTGCTCCGCAGTCGCCTATGAAACGCGAAAAACTATGTAGATACCAGCGCAAGTTCGGCATTGCTGCACGCAAATGCGTACCACCCTGCGAGCCCTCGTGAAACGCCCCGGGCAGCCGCTGAGGGCAACCAGCGTTTATGCCATTCAAGAACGTCGCTCGTCCGTCTTTTTTCTAACGTACCGCAACAGCGGTTTCTGCTTCCTCGTCGACAAAGGCGCAGAAGTCAGCCTACTTCCAGCATCACCCGCGGACAGCAAGCGCCCTAATCCATCGCCTTTGAAAGCAGTCAACAACACGGCCATCGCCACGTATGAAAACCGCTCCTTAACCGTTAGTCTGGGCCTCCAGAGAACGCTACGATAGATTGTCACAGCAGCCGACGTGAAAGTCGCCATTCTCGGAAGAGATTTTCTGCGCAACTTCGGGTTGTTAGTCGACGTGCGTAACTGGTGGTTACAGGATCCAGTTTAACAAAGCGATGTAAAAGGCAAGCCTTCAAGACATACGCCGCTCAGCCCTATGCTGATCAATTTCGCTTCCATAATGAGCGAATTTTCGGACACACGCTCGCCAAGTGGGATCCCCAGTAAAATGACTACTACATGACTACTACTGGACCGTCGGCTCACGCTCGACCTCTTCGATTGTCGCCTGAGAAACTGGTAGTAGCACGACAGGAATTCGACCATATGTTGGAGGTGGGTATCATGCAACCTTCTTCCAGTCCTTGGGCATTTCCCCTTCACATGGTTCCTAAGCGATCATAGGGTGAATGGCGTCGCTGCAGAGACAATCGAGCGCTGAACAGTGTTACAAGGCTCGACAGGTACCGCGTGCCACATATTAACGGCATACGGGCAGGTTTGCATGGGGCGAAAAGTTTTGCAAAAATTTATCTCGTGCCGACATACCACCAGATACCTGTGTCACAGGAAGACGTCCCCAAGACTGCAATCACTACACCCTTTGGTCGATTCGAGTTCAAGCGCATGCCATTCGGCCTTCGCAACGCGGGTCAAATATTCCAAAGGTATGTTGACGGTGTTCTACGGGGCCTCAATTTTTGTCACAACTACATGGACGACTTGCTTATTGCGAGCACCACTCCAGAAGAGCATGAAGAGCACCAGCGGATAATTTTTCGGCGTCTATCTGAGCACAGCGTTATCGTCAACGCGGTCAAGAGTGAACTCGGTGAGACTTGAAAAATTATAGACCGATCAGCTTACTGTCCGTGGCCTACAAACTATTTACTAAGATAATCGAAATAGAATCAGGAACACCTTAGACTTCTGTCAAGCAAAGGACCTGGCAGGATTCTGTAAAGGCTACTCAACCATAGACCATATTCACACTATCAATCACGTGATAGAGAAATGTGCGGAATATAACCAACCCTTATATATAGCTTTCATTGATTACGAGAAAGCGTTTGATCCTGTCGAAACCTCAGCAGTCACGGAGGCATTGCGGAATCAGGGTGTAGATGAGCCGTATGTAAAAATACTGAAAGATATCTATGGCGGCTCCACAGCCACCGTAGTCCTCCATAATGAATGCAACAAAATCCCAATAAAGAACTGCGTCAGACAGGGAGATACGATTTCTCCAATGCTATTCACAGCTTGCTTACAGGAGGTATTCAGAGACCTGGATTGGGAAGAATTGGGGATAAAAGTTAATGGAGAATACCTTAGTAACTTACGATTCGCTGACGATATTGCCTCGCTTAGTAACTCAGGAGACCAATTGCAATGCATGCTTACTGACCTGGAGAGGCAAAGCAGAAAAGTGGGTCTAAAAATTAATCTGCAGAAAAGTACAGTAATGTTTAACAGTCTCGGAAGAGCACAGCAATTTACAATAGGTAGCGAGGCACTGGAAGTGGTAAGGGAATACATCAACTTAGGGCAGGTAGTGGCGGCGGATCTGGATCATGAGACGGAAATAATCAGAAGGATAAGAATGGGCTGGGGTGCGTTTGGCAGGCATTCTCAGATCATGAACAGCAGGTTACCATTATCCCTCAAGAGAAAAGTGTATAATAGCTGTGTCTTACCAGTACTCACCTACGGGGCAGAAACCTGGAGGCTTACGAAAAGGGTTCTACTCAAATTGAGGACGACGCGACAAACTATGGAAATAAGAATGATAGGTGTAACGTTAAGGGATAAGAAAAGAGCAGATTGGGTGAGGGAACAAACGCGAGTTAATGACATCTTGGTTGAAATCAAGAAAAAGAAATGGGCATGGGCAGGACATGTAATGAGGAGGGAAGATAACCGATGGTCATTAAGGGTTACAGACTGGACTCCAAGGGAAGGGAAGCGTAGCAGGGGGCGGTAGAAAGTTAGGTGGGCGGATGAGATTAAGAAGTTTGCAGGGACGGCATGCCACAATTAGTACATGACCGGGGTTGTTGGAGAAGTATGGGAGAGGCCTTTGCCCTGCAGTGGGCGTAACCAGGCTGATGATGATGATGATCATTTCGAGCTCGGGAGTACGGCCACACCCATATTAAGTGCAGGCCATTCAAAATTTCGCCCTGCCAACCACGAAACGCCAAGTACGTGAATTTTTCGAATTGCTAAACTTCTACCGCCGCTTTGTGCCTAAATGCGCCCATATCATACAACCGCTTCACGGACTGCTCAAGGCAAAGCAAGGATCTTCGAGTGACCTGCCTTGGTGCGAAGAAGCGAAAATGGTTTTCAACCAAAGCAAGCAGGCCTCGGCAAATGCGGCTCTCCTGACCTACCCACGGCCAGGTATTGCCCAGTGTTTAATGGTCGATGCCTGAGACATAGCCATCGGCGCGTTGTTGGAACGACACACGCGGCGCCGTGTTGCGATGGCACCCTCCCCCCCATGGCAACCAACTGCATTCTTCTCGAGCAAGCTGGGACCTCCTGAGCGCCGCTACAGCACCTTCGACCGCGAATTCCTGGCCGTCTACTCGAGTACACGCAAATTCCGCCATTTCTTAGAAGGCGTCGTTCTTCCTTTTAACCGACCATAAGCCGCTGACCGCTCTCCGCTGTATGCGTTCGCATGGCGGCACGCATACGGCCCGTGAACTTCGGCAACTGGCATACATCTGTGAGTTCACGACAGACATCCGCCACGTAAAAGGGAGCGATAACGTCGTTGCCGACGCCCTGTCGCGGAACGATATAAACGTCGTCGACGGTCCAGAAGGAGTTGAGTTCGACGCACTGGTGGAAGCCCAAAGAGAAGACGACGAGCTAAAAAGCCTCCTAACAACAAAACGGCCCTCAAGCTACAGTGGATGCAGATTCCGGGATCAGGTGACCAGATTTGTTGCAACACCTCCACGGGCAACCCACGCCCCTTCGTGCCTGGCAATCTACGTCGCCGCATTTTCCTTTCTGCGTGTTTTTTGAGATTTGGATTGTCGGAGACTGCGTGGAGACGGACACGTAGATAACGGCAGCGCAGATCCAGACAATTTGAAAATATTTATGCATGAAATGATGACGTTAGTTACCCAAAGGTTAACGGAATTTCAACAACTATGCACGAAGGACTTCGAGAAACACAAGGTATTCGTGGCGGAACAGCTTAAGGCAGTCTCGAAGGCTGTTCCAACCAAAAAACGCGCAATTGCGATAGGAGCGGGTTCGGCAAAAACTAAAATAAGCCACTGCGTAACAGAATCCGACGGCTCGGACACGGAAGCGTAACGGGCTTAAAATAAGAGTGGGCAACATGGCTAATCACGCTAAGAAATCACAACGATTACAAAATTCAGACCAATTAGAGATATGGCAATGGAACTGCCGCTCCTTCTCCAGGAAAGCAGCAGTGTTCCACCAGTTTATCAAAAACTCCGGAATCGCTCCGGATGTAATATGTCTGCAGGAGGTGGGGGCCAAGCCGGTCAAACTGCAGGGATACTACACTGAGCGATCCTCAAAATTCGATGGTCGCCACGCTGGTGAGCAACTCGATAAACGCTCAATTATTAACACTTCCGCAAACTGAGGGAGAGACTAATTCCATTGTTATCAGTGTGATGCCAAGGAAACGAAGTAAAGCACACACACTAATCACAAATCTGTACAGTCCTCCCAAATGCAAAGGGGACGACCTACCCCACATTCTCTCAGCAACAAAAGATTTAGCGGGCACCAGGGATAAGGCGGTGATAGTGGGTGACTTCAATGCACCCCACATACTATGGGGATACGCGAAAACGTCGCCCAAAGGGTTCCTACTCGAGCGCACCGCAAAGGCCTTGGGCTTACGGGCAATAAATCAGATCGGCAAACCGACGCGCACAGGTAACAGCGTCAGCAGAGACACGGCGCCCGACCGTGCCTTTACAGTTAACATCAGCGACGCACAATGGGTTTCCTTTGACGAAAATTTGGGAAGCGATCACGACATAATCCGAATAGCGCTCTCCACGCCCAACATACGGAGAAGATTAGGAATGACTAAATTAACTGACTGGCCTCGTTATAGACAACTCCAGAGAGCGCTGGAGGAGTCGGATACCGCCCCGACCAACATGCGAGAATGGACTGAATTCCTTCGACGAGCACACGGGGACACCACTAAAGCCATTGAGCGTACAGCGGAGGCGCCGGTGATAGACTCTCACCTGGTCAGCTTATGGGAAGAGAGGCGGAAACTGGCCAAGAGGTGCAAAAGGCAACGTCTAAACAAACACCTGAGACAACGCATCGCTCTCTTGGCAGAACAAGCCCAAGGCCATGCCAACGAGCTCGCTAAAAACGAGTGGGTGACGTTCTGTGGAACCCTGTCAGGAACTCTTGGAACGACCAGTACGTGGCGAATACTACGAAGCATGCTAGACCGGATGAGCACGCGTACTGAGAATAACAAGAAGCTCCAAATTATAGCAGACAACTTCGACGGTACAGACCAAGATCTCGTCCATGCGCTTCAGAAAAAGTACATAGGACCCTCACCTGCCACAGGATCGTCGTACGCGAGGAGACAATACGCGGGGGAAGCGAACCCTAAATTAGACGAAGCTATAACGTACGCGGAAATGTATGAGGCGGCACAATCCGCGGTTAAAAACTCGGCACCGGGCCCAGACTCGATCACAAATGCAATGATTCGAAACATGGATTCGGTAGCACTAGCGAAAATCACAAAGACATTTAATAGCGAGTGCTGGGCCAAGGGAGACTTGCCCCAAGAGTGGAAATTGGCTAAAATAATCATGATCCCCAAACCAAAAAAGAATCCCTCCATTGATACACTACGGCCGGTGTCGCTCACGTCCTGCCTAGGTAAGCTCTATGAAAGGGTTATCCATAGCAGATTGCAGCGATACCTGGAAGAGCGGAGCTGGTTCCCGGACTCCATGATAGGATTTCGCACGGGTTTCTCTTGCCAGGACGCGTTCCTCCTACTTAGAGATGAAATTCTAACTAATATACCGTACGGCGACGAGAGACTAGTCCTAGCACTAGACCTGAAAGGAGCCTTCGACAACATCTCTCACGCCGCAATATTGGAGGAACTCGAACTCGCGGGTTGTGGTGAGCGCACATACAATTACTTAAGAGCGTTTCTTTCCAATCGCGAGGCGAGCATCAGTATAGGCCAAATAACTTCGGATTTATTTAAAATGCCTGACAAAAGAACACCTCAAGGAGCTGTTTTATCTCCTCTTCTCTTCAACATAGCGATGTGTCGCCTCGCGCGCGATCTGGATCGGATACCCGACCTAGGTTACACGCTCTACGCGGACGACATCACGCTGTGGACGAGCAGAGGTTCACTAGGGGATAAGGAATATACGCTCCAAAGCGCAGTATTAGCGGTGGAGAAGTTTTCTAGATGGAGTGGCCTGAAGTGCGCACCCGAAAAATCTGAGGTTATCCGGATACACGCGAAAGGCTACAAATCCAGAGGATCCATTATCATCGTGGTTGAGGGCCAATCAGTCCGAGAGGTACCCACGATGCGAGTCCTGGGTTTGTGGCTTCAGAGCGACGGGAGAGCAGTACAGACACTCAAGACCCTCAAATCCACAGCCAACAACATAGCCCAAATGATACGTCGCGTGACGTATCGAAAAGCGGGAATGCGAGAAGACGATACCCTAAGGGTCGTACAGGCCTTAGTGGTTAGTCGAATAACGTATGGCTTACCGTACCAAATCCTGAACAGGGAGGAGGAAAAGCAGGCTAACACAATAATCCGAACCGCTTTCAAAGCTGCTCTGGGCCTGCCTAAATGTACTTCAACGGAGCGCATGTTAGCTTTGGGAGTGCACAATACTTTCGACGAACTGAGGCAAGCCACCCTGATGCGACAGAGGGAGCGCCTCAGCTTCACAAAAACTGGTAGGGCAATATTGGCTAGACTGAATATCCCAGCATACCCCATTTATCTCACAGAGCAGGCCGTGGATCTCCCTCTTTCGATGAGATCCAAAATTACAGTAGTCCCAATTCCAAAGAATATGCATCCCGAGTACAACAAAGAAAGGCGCAAAGCACGCGCACAACACATTCAATCAGCGTACTCTAATAGCCATAGGTACAACACGTACTACACGGACGCAGCTCTGTATGCCGAGGCGACCGGGCAGCGCTACCAAAGGAGGTACGCCCTGGCAGTCGTGAACACTATCAGCCAACAGCAAATTACCGCGTCGGCCGCGGCTGGATCTCCCACCTCGGCTGAAATATTAGCAGTGGCGATCGCACTCGCCCACGCGGAGCGTTCGCAAAGAGACTCGGCCGTGGTCACGGACTCCCAGGAGACATGTCGCATGTTTCTCAAGGGGCACGTGACTGCGGCTAGCCTTGCGATAATTCCCAAATCCTTCAACCACCATCATCGCCTACTCTGGTGCCCGGGCCACGCGGGGGTACAGGGGAACGAAAAGGCTAACGCGTTAGCTCGAGGGTTCACTAACCGAGCGACGGCGTCCTCTTCTAACCCCAACCACCCGCACTATCCCTCACAAAATTCCACCAATTTAAACGCCAAAGACATCCTTGCTCATCAGCGTGGAGTCCGCAGAAAATACCCGCCGCCCCACCCAAAACTTCACGGGGAAGAGGCCGCCGATTGGCGTAAAATACAGACCGGGGTGTTCCCCCATTTAAAATTGCTAAACGCCATGTATCCCACTCGTTATAGGGCCAACTGTCCTTGGTGCGGTGGCATACCTACCCTAATACACATAACCTGGGAGTGCACTAAGCACCCTCATAGGCTAAATACCAGTAGGATAATGGAGCAGTGGGAGGCACAGCTCGCCCGCTCCGACCTGGCAGGACAAAAGTCCTTAATTAGCCAGGTCAGGCAGGCGGCAGAGGCCAGTGACGCCCTGGACTGAGAGGCTCCGACCACCCTCCTTCAAATCTTTACAATTGCAATAAAGTTTCTCTCTCTCTCTCTCCTTTCTATTCACACGCCATCGCACCCTGGAGTCAAAGCTATGCAAAAGTTGCTCACAGCAAGGTTCATCTGGCCAAGTATCAACCGAGACGTGAGTTGCTGGGCAAGAGGATGCATACCGTGTCAGCGAGCCGAAATTCATCGACATACTGTGACCCCGTTAGCAGCGTTCGCGCCTGCAGACGCGCGTGTCGACCACGTACACCTCGACATTGTCGGACCTCTGCCGCCTTGCCAAGAACAAGCCTATTTACTGGCGTGCATTGACAGATTCGCGCGCTGGGCGGAGGGAATACCTATAGCGTATATCACTACTGACACGGTTGACCACACCTTCCTGCACCGCTGGGTTGCTCGTTTCAGTGCACCATCTGTAATAAATAACCATGGAAGGCAGTTCGAATCATCACTTTCGGCCAGCATTACACGTTTCATTGGTGTTTCTCGCCTCAGAAGAGCTGTCTATCACTCGATTAGCCACGGCATGGTGGAGCGCTTCCACTGCTAGTTCAAGTCTGCGCTCGCCGCAACAGAATAGCGCAGCTGGAAGGAGGCACTACCACTCATCTTCCTGCGAATCAGGGCAGCTGTCAAAACAGACATCGGCTGCAGTCCAGCCGAACTGGTCTAGGGTACGACATTACACCTTCCAGGAGAATTCTTCAGGGGCACCCGTAAGACGGTTGCACATCCACCGCAGCCTACGCATTTAGGCTACGAGACATAATGAAACACCTTCGGACGACGCCACCGCGACGGGCAGTGGCACGCACGGTGCACGTACGATCAGAACTCGTTTCGTGTACACACGTGATTTGCGCCATGACGCAGTTCATCAGCCACTCCACACACCGCATAACGGGCCAATCCGAGTGCTGAGTCGAGGTGAGAAGCAATTCACAATCGAAGTGCGCGGTCGTCACGAAGTGCTGTCACTCGATCGGCTGAAGCCAGCGCACGTTGAAGAAGCAGGCACAGTTTCACATGAACCGTCATCTCTGACACCACCCTCCAAAGCTCTTCTCCTCCAAACACGCCAAGTCACAAGGACACGCACTGGACGAGTCTCCAGGGCGCCCTGTCATATGGACGTGTGAACAATTTAGATCGTCCTATGAACGTTCGTTAACTCACTAGAAGGGGACGTGATGTGGCGGCTTCACGGTCACACAGAAGCAGCCAGACACCCGTTCCCCTTTTTCACTCGGCACAAATCTTACCGCGTAGTCTGCAGGAAAGAGAAGTGGTGCGATGGTGGGAGTGCGAGGGTGGAAAGGAAGGTTGCGAGTGAGGGAGTGCGTTACCAGTTCTGGTCACCGGGATCAAGCTACACTCCAGGCTTGTTTATGCAATTTTTTTAGCACGCGAAGATTTTTAATCCGGTGGAAAATAGCGCGGCACCGGGATTCCGACCACGGTCCTCTTGCACGCGAGGCGGATGTTCTACCTCTACGCCACCGCTGCACCTTCGCAAACATAATTCTCAGTTACTCGGGCCTCTTCCCAGTCTGTAAGGTGCGGCACTGTATCCGCATACACCCCTATTTCTTCTCTATTTAACTGATCCGCTATGTCTGCCAACTTTCCTTTCTTTGGAGGCCTTGCATGCTGATGTAGCCTATTGCATGGGGAGCTCTCTTTGTTGTTTTCCTCCTTTAACTGTTATTGACGGCGATGCTATTCTAAGGTTCCCCTAGAGGACCTTCTTCATTACTACTACGTACTCTGGCCTTCTGAGCCCCCGTGGGCCTCTGAACGAAAGCAACAGCGCAACCAGGAAGTCTCCAGTCCACTTCTCGTCCAAGTCTGTAATTGAAGTCGATTCGCCTCGTTGAAAGCTACCAAACCTCACCTCCATTTTTACTTAGACAACCTCGACACCTTTCTCTCGGCTCAGTTTCCATATCGCCGTATTAGCAGCCACTACGGCTCTTTGTACGTAACTGTCACGTGCAGGCACTTCTGGCACCGTGCACACCAGGATCTGCAACTTAGGCGACAGCTCGCGCAAGTCGTCCACCCCTTTCGCCAAGGGCTGGGCTAGTACTGTCCCTTTCCTCTTTCGGCCGTCATTTAGCCCACCTGCTACTGTGACAAAGTTACGCAGGTGACCATTTCCCGAGAGCTTTGCTATCGCCCGATCCTTGACAGAACCCAGTATCCGCCCTGAAAATTTCCCTAGCGCCACTCTTTTATCGCCTTTAACCATCTCCAGAATTGCTTCTGAGCACCTAGCCAGATTTAGGTCGCCATCGATAATCCCCATTTAACTCTCTCCTTCCTCTCCCTGCTTGCTTTCGTCCTTTTCCGCGTGTTTCGGACTTGACACGAGGCAATGAGTCCTGCGTTTCTGCTTTTATCTCCTCAAGGCAGGTATCGCTCTTTGCAGCTACCCCCTCACTACGTTGCACGCAATCCCCGTATTTTGCTGGCATTCCCTTTCCTGTCACGTCGGGGAACTGTGTTTCATTGTCACGATCATTCTAGTTCACAACGGCGGCCCTATTCATCAATGGCGGCCCTGTCCGTGCATCACGCTGCATATTTAGCTCATTTTTGCGCTCTTCGGCCTGTTTGGCAAGCTCCTCCTGGTAAGCTTCCTTTTTCTTCAGCCTAGCATCGACATCAAAGTGTGGGCCAATTGACTGGATTCTCTCACCATTCTCATCCAGCCCACGCTTTTCCGGCTTTCTTCCCATGTATCGCACGGCTTTTCCTAATCTAAATACGATAATACTATAATAACGCAGAATACGTGCCTTCTAACTAAAACCGATACGCACAGTACCTAAATCCATAGAATGCCACAAGGCAGTTCTCACCAATGTTTCAAAAGGAATCAATGCCGCATAGACTTAAGGTATGCCACTTTTTCGAACGGGTTCAACCACGCGTCACGCTATCAATTTCCTACCAAAGCAATATTCCGATACCAAAGTACACACACACTAAAACCACTACTACCTACTAATCTTGCCACTTCCAAGCTACTATTTAAAGTCTATAAAGAGTTAACGTCCCACCCGGTTGCCATGTGTGGAATGAAGCACGTGGCACGAAAAGACTCTGTGACTATCCTGCAAAACCAAATATACACGAAGCACACCCGCGCACACAAAAAGAAGAGAAAGAAAGAGAAACTACCCAATTATTATTTAAAGGCTAAAAACCAGCAAATCAAAAACAAAAGCAAACTCAAAGCACGCACAAAAAATTTATGATTTCGTCGCCGCCACAGAGCCCTAGAAAACACGTCTATCAACGACAATATCTCACGCTACTACTGGAGTGCGCGGCGCAGCAGCGCCACCTAGAGGAAAGTCTAGGTAGAGTTCAACGAAACAGCGAAGGAGACAGGAGGCGATGCATGGAGGATTAGGAGAGTAAGCGAGGCGCGCAAGGTTGACCGTTTGCCTCCCCCTGCCCCAATTTTGAAAATTGCACTGTTGGCGGGACATTGGCAAATCCAACAAAATAACAGCCAAGGCGAAGTCTAACTTAACCATATCTGAAAACGTAAAATAAGCGTTGGTTTTGATAATTTGCCGATCTGAAATAATCAGTGTTGTCATTTTAGAAATTTGTCGCTAGATTCCGGGACATTATTTTCTGTTTAGTGGCAAAGCTTTGTACTTGGTGAGTGGCGACGTTTAGGCAACTTGAATCAAGAATTGGCAACATTTCAGCCCCTTCGAAGCCAGGAAAGTTGCTTCAAAAATATCATTCTTGAATCCGCTTTATTATTCAAAATCTATATGTAAGCGACCACGACATACTGCACGACGCGTACGCTCCGTGCATGATGAATAAATGGTTTCCTTCAGTATAGAAGTCCACATGGTAGTGCTTTTTACATTGCAGTGATTATCACAGACTTCACATCGCGCTCACAAAATCTATGTTGTTTTTATTCTTTCCCAAACCGACTTTAATGGTTGCAAACGCCGCTGATTCTGCGGTGTTACTAAATGCATTCGATTGGTTAACGTTCGGAAGCGAAGCAGTAAACTATTTGATAAAAACCAATTGAAATTAATTTAGCGCTCATATTTAGAACGCAGCACGTTAATAACTCCCATCGGATACATAGAAATGCGCAGATATTGATGCGTCTAATCTTGTTCACGTGAATCGGTTTCTTAATTGAGCCATTTGCATGAAACAAATATAACTTTAATATCACCTCTCTGCGGATTGTTTTGCACATTTGACAGCATTAAATAACTTCTGTAGGGCGTCGCGAATTCACTTAGTAGGTTGAAAGTTAAGAAGGACCCTCATTTATTTGCATATTTTATTTCCACCTATTTATTGCTGTTGTTTAGAGTCGGTGGTTCGGTCATATCAAAAGTTCTATTTTCTTGGCAAACATCCTGCATAAGCCCAAGTAATTCAAATTTGAAAATGGCTTATAGCGCACCGAAAGGACGAATTAAAGCTATGAAATCAATTCCACGTTTTTTCGTACAGCCTACACAGCTACAAAATTTCACGGATGCCTGCTGGATAATATTGAAACACCCCGGGGTATTGGTCCACAATGAGTAGTGGTTGACACGACAAAAAGAGCAGTTTTTTAGTTAGCCACAAACTGTTTAATTAAAGCCCGTTGGTATAGCAGTGCCGGTGCACCTGCACATGTGAACCATTGCTGCGCAAATTGATCCATTTCTTCGGATGATTTTACAACAAAGGCTTGCCGTCATTTGCAGCATTCATTTGAAACGACCATTCTCCAGCGTCTGGTATTGCTGCTGTTGTTTCGCTATAAAAGTGGCGCATAATTTATTCACATTGTAGTGATCTTTGATGTGTGGGAGTTGATGCTTGTTTCCCTTGACATGCTAATCTGCGTAATGAAAAGTATATGAAAACTACATTTTCATACTGTCGTGATAATATTTGTGCACTGGTTATGCAGATGACTTTTGTGTTATTCCGTAACACAACATAGCCGTGTATAAAAGTACAAATTCAGGTGTGCTTCCGTGGATAGAAATTCTGCGAATGTCACCATATTTTGTCGTCACCTTACATCACCTTATCTGCACTAGCAAATTCAACACTCTGGTACTTTCACTATATGGTGGGACAAAGAAAAACAAGCTACAGCTTTAACGCAATGCATTATAAGCACTAAATGGCCTCCAATATAAGATTGAGCTCCATTTCTACGCAGTGCCTCCCCAAGTGACCAGTCTCATGGGACGGGGCATTTCTCTTTTACATTCAATTTCACAGCACAAGCTCTATTCTTTAGGATCCTTATTGAGTGCAAGAATGTTACTATTGCTTTTTATGATTTTCGCGCACATTCCTCAACGGAACATCACAGCGACAACTTGCTGCTGGGTAAAAGTGCTATAAAATTAATTACGCCCTCATCACCTGTTTTTCTATCAAATTCAAATTATGCGCCTTTAATTATTTTTGTGCTTTAAAAAATAACGTTAAATTTGTAAAATGTACTCGTGGCTTTCGTAGTGGCTTTCCATTAGTAAGATTTTGGTTCGCTGTGTCTGGTTTCTTCCTATTTCACTTGTGCTAAGAGCCTATCATGGACTTGAAGGAAATACAGTTTTATTTCTCTTCCAGGCACTTAACACATCTGATCCTGTTTGGTTGCTGAAGCGATCATACAGCAAAGAAAATGAATCATGTATCTATACAAAAATGGTGTTTCTTAACGGCTCCGACTATGAATTTACCCGATATTATAGTGCTGGAGGCAAGTAAGTAAAAGAAACTAGATTTGTATAGCAGTCTTTGACTACACTCCCTTCAAAAGTGTTTGAAAAAACAATTTGTCAGTAACAAACGGCTTGTATTTCAGTGATTACTTTTTTTCTGTAAAAAGGTGGGAGGTTCATATTGTATTGACAATTGTTCCTTGAAGAAGAAATGAATATCACAGCTTGATTGGCAATTCGGGTGTCGTATGTATATTTATTTTGCTTACGGAATCCAGTCATACAGACCTTCAGCTACTATTGTTACATCTCATATGAAGAACTAAAAAGTACGGGTCACAATGACTGATTTGTAGAGCACAAAATTGATTCACCGACAAAGATAAACATGCGAATCATTTCGACTAAACAAAGGCAAGATAGACACCACTAATACACTTACATCGGAAAACACGCTGGCGACGGTAAACATCTGAGTAAATACAATCTTACCAGATTTGAGGCACGCTACACTAGTGGTAAATATTTAATTCGCAAACAACAGTTAAGCAAAAAATATTTCCTCATCAATTTTTGATGTAGGCCGGGAACAAAGATAATTTAGGCGGCCCTAGCTGCTCATTATACATTTATACCTGAACTCCTCTGTTTTCCCGCCAAATTACCGTGCATGAAGTAATATATTAGTATGCGATGGTCAGCTTGCTGACACATTAATAACTTTTATTTAGAGGGGCAGAAAATTATTACTTTTGTACTTGGGCAGGTTAATAGTTGATAATTTTACGTAGCAAGACGCAGACAAAAAGCTATATACAAGTATATTTACAAGAAAATATGGCGCAGTTGGCCAAGAGGCAACAGCCCGCACAAGCCTCCAATCGTCGTCGTCGTCTTCTCACTCCTCGCCTCTTCGTCATTGTAAACACTCTTCCGTAGCACTATCCCCGCCGGCAAAAGCGCCCTCCCGGAGCGACTAAAGGTCGGACTCGGAAGCAGTGTAGTAGGCCTTGACCCTACTGACGCACACGACATCACTAGAGGCCAGAGTAGAGGACGAAGTTGAGCTCGCACGAGCAATTTCGTACGTCACAGGCGTCACCTGGCGCAGCACGTGGTAGGGCCCTGTGTATCGCGAAACGAGCTTTTGGGAAAGTCCGACGTGACGAGAGTGCGACCAGAGGAGCACGAGCGCACCAGGCGAAAACCGTACGCCACGGTGGCGGGCGTTGTACTGACGTTGCTGAGTGGTTTGTGAGGTTGTCAGTCGAGCACGGGCAAGCTGGCGTGCATGGTCGGCGAGGGCGATGGCGTCGCGCGCATACCGGCTTGTTGAGATCGCAGCAGGAGGAAGTGCCGTGTCATGGGGCAAGGTAGGTTCGCGACCGTACATTAGGTAAAATGGAGATTATCCGGCGGTGTCATGCCGGGAAGAATTGTACGCAAATGTGACGTAAGTAAGGGCAATGTCCCAGTCGTGGTGGTCCTCGGAAATGTACTTGGACAGTGTATCGATAAGAGTACTGTTTAACCGCTCTGTTATGCCATTGGTTTGAGGATGGTATGAGGTAGTCAGCTTGTGTTGAGTGGAACAGGAATGCACAATGTCGGCGATAACTTTCGAGAGGAAGTTACGACCACGGTCAGTAAGCAGGTGTCGCTGGGCGCCATGAAGTAAGATAATGTCACGGAGGAGAAACCCGCGACGTCAGTGGCGCAACTGGTAGGGAGAGCCCGAGTGATAGCGTATCGGGTGGTGTAATCAGTTGCGACGGCTACCCATTTGTTCCCAGATGATGACGTGGGAAAGGGACCGAGGAGGTCTAACCCAACACGGAAGAACGGTTCCACAGGCACGGTGAGCGGCTGGAGATGACCGGCAGGTAGCACCTGAGGTGTTTTGCGACGCTGGCAGGGATCAGAGGAAGCAACATAGTGTCGGACTGAGCGATCGAGACCAGGGCAATAGAAGCGGTGACGGACGCGGTTGTACGTGCGGGTTACCCCAAGATGTCCTGCAGTGGGTGCGTCATGCATTTCAAAGAGCACAGTCTGTCGTAGATGTTTTGGCACCAAAAGAAGAAGTTCAGATCCGTCAGCGAGCAAGTTCCATCGGTACAGAATGCCGCCCTGAAGGACATATCGGCGAACGGATGCGCGGGTAGGTGTAGAGTGCAGACGCTCGATGAGTGCTCGCAGCGATAGGTCTCGGTACTGCTCATCGGCGATGTTAGCGAAGGCAGACAGAGAGAAAATGCCGCTGGCGGTAATACTATCGGCATCGTCAGGCTCGTTTACCGGGTCGCGAGACAGGCAGTCAGCGTCCTTGTGAAGTCGGCCAGATTTGTAGGTGACAGTATACGAATATTCGTGGAGGCGTAAGGCAAAGCGACCAAGTCTTTCTGTAGGATCTTTCAGTGAGCATAACCAGCAAAGCGCGTGATGGTCTTTGACAACGGAATAGGGTCCGCCATATAAGTATGGGCGGAACTTCGCAACCGCCCAAACTAGGGTCAGACACTCACGCTCAGTGATGGAATGGTTGCGCTCGGAGGGTGAGAGGTGCCTGCTGGCGTAAGCGATAACACGGTCGTTGGCACGCTTGCTTTGGGCCAGTATTGCGCCAGTTCTGTGACCGCTGGCATAGTACGGACTTCGCTAAGCGCAGAAGGATCGTAATGGGCCAGAACTGGAGGCGTTGTGAGAAGGTCGATTAGATGCGAGAATACAGAGGCCTCGTTATTGCCCCACTGAAAAGGGGCGTATTTATTCAAAAGCTCGGTTAGTGGTAGTGCTATGGCTGCAAAATTTTTCACGAAACGGCGGAAGTACGAACAAAGGCCGATGAAGCTGCTCACATCAATGACACACTTCGGAACAGGGAAGTGCGTAACAGCATGGATCTTGCCTGGGTCCCCTTGCACTCCGTTCGCGCCAACGAGATCCCCAAGGACGGTAATCTGGCGATGGCCGAATTGGCACTTCGATGTGTTGAGTTGCAGACCGGATCGATGAAAAACGTCCAGGACTGCTGAGAGGCGCTCGAGGTGCGTAGCGAACGTTGGGCAGAATACTATAACAGCGTCCAAGTAGCACAGGCACGTCGACAATTGAAACCATGAAGAAGGGAGTCCATCATGCGTTAAATAGTAGCAGGAGCGTTACATAGACCGAGCGGCATCACTTTGAATTGATAAAACCGTCGGGCGTTACAAAAGCAGTCTTCTCGCGGTCGAGATTGTCCACGGCACTCTGCCAGTAGCCGGAGTGAAGGTCAATAGAGGAGAAGTAGCGAGCACCGTGGAGGCAGTCAAGGGCATCATCAATCCGAGGTAGGGGATACACGTCCTTTTTGGTAACCCTGTTAAGGTGCCGATAATCCACGCAAAAGCGCCATGAGCCATCCCTCTTTTTTACCAGTATAACAAGTGGCGCCCATGGACTGCATGACGGTTCAATAATGTTCTTGGCAAGCATTTTGCAAACTTCTGCGTTAATAACTTGACGCTCAGCCGGTGACACTCGATATGGGTGGCGATGAATAGGATGGGCATTGCCGGAAATAATGCGATGTTCAAGAGCTGTAGTTTGGGCCAAAGGACAATCGTTAAAGTCAAAAATATCGTGGTAGGAAAACAGAACGCGGTAGAGCTCACGAGCATGCTCGGAAGGCATGTCGGGCGCAATTATTTTCTGTAAGTTGGCGATGGTACAAGTTGCCTACTGCGATGGTAGAGGAGGATCAGCTGAATTGTCGTCTACTGCAATAGATGCTACTGAGTGATCATCGAATGAGCAAAGCTGGGCCAGAGACATCCCGCGTGGCAGCACTTGTGTCGTCAAGCGAAAATTAACCGCATTATTAGACACATATAGCATGACAGTTTACGTTCCATCGCTTAAACAAATGCAATACCGAAAAAAACATAAATTTACTTCACCCGTTTTGCTAAAATGTTGCGTAGATTCACATTTTTTGTGCACTATTTTACATCATCAACACGTGCGGCTGACGAAAAGGACAAATGGTGTATAGAAATGCGTGAATATTACCTAGATGTTGTTCTCGTTGGCTGCTCTGCGCGGAAGGAAGGGTAAGGTGACAGAAAACGACAGAAAGGATACGAGGAAGAACTAAGTAATGCACCAAGCAATCCAGTGGTGCCAGGTGCCATTCTTAGTCTATTAAGTAGGATGGGAGACCTTACAAATTTAAGCAAAGCGTAATAATAGGAACACATACTTCAGCAAACAGCGCGAAAGTGGGGCACAGAAAAGGGGCACACGACAGAGGCGCTGTGTCAATCTATCTATGTCTGTCTCTAACCACTTTCCCCGACCCACGCTCACTTGGCTCACTGTTAATTCATGCTACCATGAGCAAAGCATAAAGCTACAGTGTTGTGGGAAGCTACTTCCGTAAGGTTACTGCAAGAATTCCCTAGTGCGACTTGTCAGATAATGGGTAAATATTATTTCGTGTCTCTGATCGTGCACTCTTTCTGTGAATAATTGAGTGAACGAGGTACGCACACCGCGACTCACTGTGTCAAGGATGATGCGTTGTGCGGCAAGTATTGCGATAACTTGTTGCAAAAACCCAGTCGGTGAACATACTCAGCAGGATTAATCTTATTTGGCGATAATATTGTAATTGTGATAATTATAAACTAGGGTAATGAAATGTAAAATGAATAAGCATTAATCACTCCTATTATTGCTGATTGGGTTTAAGTAATGTTTTAATGTCTTCAGACAGTTTTCTCAGTACATGCAAGGCAGCCCGCTGTCCGGCAGATATGCAGTCAATAAGCCTTGGTTTCACGGAAGCGTTCTCGGCAACTCGTATGTGTGATTGGCTGGTTTGCGACTCCTTTGTGCAGCTGACGGCTTAAAAAGTCATGTTTAGTTCTGTGGAGAGAGTAGAGCTTCGGGCTTCGACACGGACAGACGCCTCGGCGCTTGAATAAAGCGTCCCTTTATCGGACAACGGCTCTTCCTTAGCGCTGCCACCGTGCACTAGAATCATCAAGGGGCGCCGACTTCGGACCTTCAACACCTTCCCTCCATGACTAGTGTTGAAGCTACCAGAGGACGAAGGGAAAGGAAATTAACTCTAGCCTTAGATGTTCACGCATTATTAACCGTTGGTCGAAATCGGGTCACTGCGTATGGGACTCATGGACATTCACTGAACCCGTTTAACGCCCCTGGGATCTTGCGCACATCAAGGAGCCTCTTTGACGCCATCTAGGGTCAGTGGGTATGTGCCACTCGGTATTTGCCCCGTCTTCAATTAAGATTCTTTATTTCAACTTGGGGTTCTTCGTATCTGCTACTGGTTATACTTCCGATATTTAGTCTGAGAGGGTGGAGTTTCATAATATGTTTCCAGCTTCCTGCAGTAGC